>NC_091982.1:170172391-170398206 GCF_044704955.1 Pristiophorus japonicus
ACAGCCCTATGGACCATAAGCTTGGTGCCAGATTTGAAATCCTTGCCTTAAAACACTCTTCCTCAGGCGGCCGAAGGCTGCGCTGGTGCACTGGAGGCGATGTTGAACATCGCCGTCGATGTCTGCCCTTGCTGATAAGATGCTCCCAAGGTATGGAAAGTAGTCCACGTTGTCCAGGCCTGCGCCGTGGATCTTGATGACTGGGTGGCACTGCTCTGTGGTGGGGTCAAAAAGCTGCTGAAGTTAGTGCAATTGCAAATTTCTAAACAAAGATTGATAGGTTTTTGTTCAGCAAGGATATTCAGGGTTAAAGATCTAAGGTGGGCGGATGGAGTTAAGCTGCAGCTCAGCCATGATCTAATTGAATGGCGGAATAGGCTCGAGGGGCTAAGAGGCCTATTCCTGTTCCTATGTGTCTTCCTATAGACAACAGTGCAGTTCTCACAGGGTTAAATTCACCTCTATAGTTTCCAATTCCTATGTCTCAGGAGTGTTTGCGTGTACTAAAGCCTTAGTGACTTAATGTTACTTTTTGTGCAAGAATAACTTTCACATCAAGCTTGTTCATTTTACCCATTTCTGATATGTGCGACTGATCATTCAGTTCAAATTAAGTCATCCACAGTAACATCGCCAATGCACGGAGCACTGAACTCACTGCCATGCAGCATTTGAATTCTTCACTTGCCGTACAGACTATTTGGAGTTCTGAGTGGCTATAAGCAGTTCCTTGATTGGTTCATTACTTTTTTAAATTTTCCCGATGTGTAACAGTTTACAACTACATTGTAACATGCATATGTCAGCAAGTGAGTCACAACAGCAACATATTCGTTCACACCCACGTGCTGGCACTCAGTTCTGTCCTGTTATCAACTTTCTATGCTGTGTTTGTTCAGCTCATTGTATTTTTCTTTGGCTAGTAAAGTGTAACCAAATTTCCTTCCTTTGTTCTTGTAACTTCCGAACAACTCCTTGATTCTGTTTGTGGTCTTTATTAGCATTTCTGATACATTCTGAAAAAAGTTGAACACAGTTAATCAACTCGCTGCAGAATTTAGTGCATTAGTTGAAGAGGTGTTAAAGTTACACACATGCCTGGACAGATGGAGTAACAATGAACGCATGAGAGCATGAGTCACAGTCTAGTTTACAAATATTGTATTAAGATGTGCCTTGTACAGCAGATTTGATTCAAGTATACAGTTATGAGAACAACAACAAATTTTATTTATATAGCACCTTTAACGTAGTAAAACATCCCAAGGCACTTCACAGGCCTGTTATAAGACAAAACAGATAAATTTGACACCGAGTCACATAAAAAAAAATTACGGCTGATGACCAAAAGCTTGGTTAAAGACATAGGGCTAGAACCTCCACTTTTGTGGTTATCGCCCAAAAATGGGCGAAATTTCCGGCATGGGTGGTAAAAAAGGGTTTTCAGATCACCGACTTCTCGCCCATTCTCAAACCATCTAGTCTCCACTTTTGAAAATGGGCGTTACCGCAAGCGATATAAAATGGGCGATAGCGTTAAATTTGTTTGACCTTCTGCCGTAAAGTGTGACCGTCCTTAGCAGCGGCATGGCAACGCTCAATTCCTGCGATTCTGGAGGTCAAGGGTCACCATGACATGCGCAGAAGAGGAGACAGAGAGAGAGGGTGCTCAGAGGGACTGAAGGCATGGCTGGGTGTGGTGTGGTATTTTGGGAGGAAGGAGGGAGACTTTAGAGTTTCACAGCAAGTAGGCAAACAAAATTAGCTGTTACCAGCCAAATATTTGACAAAATTTGGCCTATAATGGAGAGAGAGGAGGAGGCATCACAGCACGCTGTGGAGACTGATGCTGGAGAGAGCAGTGAGGTGGGAGAGGAGCACATTGGAGGCTGCAAAAGAGCCAGGAGGTTCTCGGATGAGGCAAATGCCTCCTTCCTGCAGGAGGTCGAGTTATGCTGGGGTGAGTCGACACAGGGAGGCCGTGGGAAGCCCACCCCAAAGGCCTACCAGAGGATATGGACCAAGATAGCAGAGGTGGTCTCGTCGACGACCAATGAGGTAAGTGAGGGCAACCAATGCTGCAAACGATGGAACGGCCTTGTGGGATCCGCAAAAGTATTACATTGATTTACATGTACTTATGTATTTAAATAGTTTGATTTGTAACAGTCATGAGTGACTATCAGCAGATGTGAGGTGTTGCACTTTTACTGGGAATGTTTTACTCAAAGTCTAAAGGTCACGGTGTACGTCTTTAGTTAAAGAATGATAATAATCATAATAATCATGATTATATCTGTCAGTTATCTGTTGTATCAGTGTCTGTGACAGTACCTAGCAATTATATCACACAATGATCTCATGCCATGTCATCCTGTCACCTTTTACAGAAGAAGTTACCGATGATGAGGTTCGTGCAGAAGCGAACGGGTGGGGGGCCACCAGTCCCCAGCGACATTGCAGAGATGGAGGAGTGAGTGTTTGCACTGGTGGGGAAGCACCCCCGGACAGCCACGGACACATCTGCAGACCCTGAATGATACCACGTGTGTAAAGCTTACACCATTGCGTCATGTAAAGTCTATAGATGGCACGTCCACTCATATCTGAACAATCATATATGATAGATGGTTTCTAAAAGTGTCATAGAAATAATGTTGGCCCAATGAAACTCATTGCAATGCACAATGTGTTGATGGTCATGAAATGTGATGTCTGCGATGATTTTGATAGCGGTGGTGCATTTGTCGTGCATATGCTGTGTGCAGCGCTGGACTCACCTTGTCACCCTAGCACCCCCTTCTCCTCTAATAACCTCATTTGTGTTTTGCAGCTCAGCTAGCAGTGCGGCCGCAGGCAAGACCACAGAGGCCAGAAGGTGGGGCGCGGGGCAGGGGTTGGCGGACGATCCTACTACATTTGGTTCTGAGGAGCTCCGATTCTCGCCCGTCAATCTGCTGGGTCTGTTCTCCACGGATGAGAACGCGGACTTCGAAGCCATTCCACCCCAAGGCCATCTAGTGGTCTTCCAGTCATTCCAGCCTCCACTCTGGAGGTACCGACCCCAAGCACCTCTCCACAGGGCACTCCATTTGTCCCCAGGATGGCGCCGACCCCGCGAAGGCCTCGTGGTCGCGGCAGGTTTGTTCCACGAGCGCGGCATGACAGCAGAGAGATGGTACAGTTGCCCAGGAGGACTGTAGACATTGCTGACCACCTCATCGAAGCTTTGGAGGGCATATCCCGACAGCTGGCCACCATGACCGAGTACATTCCGCGCATAGTCCCTGGATGCAATAACCAGAAACACTGCTGCCACAGGCCTCCCAGTGGTCCCCGAGCACAGCACTCCATCCTTAGGTTCCGCACCACCCCTGCGAATGGCAGATGAGAGCAAGGACCAAGACCTGCTTCTGCATCAGAGAATGTTGCCCCCTCGGCAGCCCCCCGCTCCCGTACCCGTCCAATGACTGCATCTGCCTTCATCCTCCCCAATGAGGCACCGCCTGAGGAGCTCCTCGGCCAGGCGCTGTGGAGCGAGGAGGGGGAGGGGTTGAGGTGGGGAGAAGAAGGAGAGGGAGGAAGGAAAGTGAGGTGCATGTCCGCAGGTGATGGCTGTGTTATATCTCCATCTGGGTGTATGCAATTTGTTGCAATGTATCGGGGCTGGGGACCACGCTCCTGCTTTCCCTTTGTATTCTGTGTTGCTAGACATGTTGAACATGTGATTTATGTCAATGGTGGGAAAAGTGGGGTGAGGACGGATGTTGGGTGTTTTTGGCTGTGATACTTATGATTTCAGACCAATGTTTTGTAATAAATTTTTGTTATTGAACATAACCTTGTTGTCTCAGATAGCTGAGCCATTACACACTGGTGATTCCTTACCATGAAAGGGTTAAATACAACATAACATCAATCAACGTAAACTTTAACTGCGACCAAGGTGATGGGCACCATTGATGTCTGAGCTGCACACACACACAGCAGTGTGTCAGCGTTGTCACTCACAACAGCACTCTTTCAGGCAAATCTATCAGATATCAGTTCCTCACAAAAGATTGGGATTTAACAAATGCCAGCCACACTGCTGCCATTCGTTCCGGTTAGTTCCACTTTTTGTGGGCGGTTTTTTGAGCGAGCGATATTGTGGGCGATATGTGTGCGAGGTGGTGAAATTGACGATGGGCGATCTCCATGGCCACCAGTTTGGGTAAATATGCTCTTTATGGCAAATACCAGTGGGTGGCTGTTAATATTGAATCTGTGTTAATTACGTGCGGAAAGTAACGCTGGGCGATATTATGGGCATTGATTTCGCCCATTCTGCTGATTCCGCCCAAAAAAGGTGGGTGGGCGGTAATATTTTCTCCTGGCGTTAAGCACATAAGTTTCCTAAAAATGCCTGCCAATTTCCATTTTGTGCCAAAATGGGCGATATATGGGCGTTATACGTTATTTCAGCCGTAGTGGGGTGCCGCAGGGCTCAGTGCTGGGACCCCAGCTCTTTACAATATACATTAATGATTTAGATGAAGAAATTGAGTGTAATATCTCCAAGTTTGCAGATGACACTAAACTGCGTGGCGGTGTGAGCTGTGAGGAGGACGCTAAGAGGCTGCAGGGTGACTTGGACAGGTTAGGTGAGAGGGCAAATACATGGCAGATGCATTATAATGTGGATAAATGTGAGATTATCTATTTTGGGGGCAAAAACATGAAGGCAGAATATTATCTGAATGGCGGCAGATTAGGAAAAGGGGAGGTGCAATGAGACCTGGGTGACATGGTTCATCAGTCATTGAAAGTTAGTATGCAGGTACAGCAGGCAGTGAAGAAGCCAATTGGTATGTTGGCCTTCATAGCTAGGGGATTTGAGTATAAGAGCAGGGAGGTCTTACTGTAGTTGTACAGGGCCTTGGTGAGGCCTCACCTGGAATATTGTGTTCAGTTTTGGTCTCCTAATCTGAGGAAGGACGATCTTGCTATTGAGGGAGTGCAGCGAAGGTTCACCAGACTGATTCCAGGGATGGCTGGACTGACATATGAGGAGAGACTGGATCAACTAGGCCTTTATTCTCTGGAGTTTAGAAGGATGAGAGGGGATCTCATAGAAACTTATTAGATTCTGACGGGACTGGACAAGTTAGATGCAGGAAGAATGTTCCCGATGTTGGGGAAGTCCAGAACCAGGGGACATAGTCGTAGGATAAGAGGTAGGCCATTTAGGACTGAGATGAGGAGAAACTTCTTCACTCAGAGCGTTGTTAACCTGTGGAATTCCCTGCCACAGAGAGTTGTTGATGCCAGTTCATTGGATATATTCAAGAGGGAGTTAGATATGGCCCTTACGTCTAAAGAGATCAAAGGGTATGGAGAAAAAGCAAGAAAGGGGTACTGAGGGAATGATCAGCCATGATCTTATTGAATGGCGGTGCAGGCTCGAAGGGCCGAATGGCCTACTCCTGCACCTATTTTTTATGTTTCTATGTTTCTAAAATAGGCGTTAAGTGAGTGTTAAGGATGCAAAAAAAAGTGGAGGCGCTAGCCTATAGATTTTAAGGAGCATCTTAAAGGAGGAAAGAGAGGTCGAGAGGCAGAGAGGTTTAGGGAGCAAGTTCCAGAGCTTAGGCCCCAAGCAGCTGAAGGCACGGCCACTGATGGTTGTGCAGTTATAATCAGGGATGTACAAAAGGGCAGAATTTGAGGAGTACAGACATCTCGTAGGGTTGTGAGGCTGAAATAAATTACAGAGATAGGGAGGGGCAAGACCATGGAGAGATTTATAAACAAGGATGAGAATTTTCAAATCGAGGCATTGTTTAACTGGGGGCCAATGTAGGTCAGCGAGCACAGGGGTGATGGATGATTGTGACTTGGTGTAAGTTAGGACACGGGCTGCCGAGTTTTGGATGACCTCAAGTTTACGTAGTGTAGAATGTGGGAGGCCAGCCAGCAGTGCGTTGGAATAGTCAAGCCTAGAGGTAACAATGGCATGGATGAGGGTTTCAGCAGCAGAAGAGCTGAGACAGGGGCAGAAGCGGACAATAGACAATTTTAGTTATGCTGCGGATATGTGGCTGGAAGTTCATATCAGGGTCAAATATGATGCCTAGGTTGCGAACAGTCTGGTTTAGCCTCAGATAGATGCTAGGGTGAGGAATGGAATCAGTGGTTAGGGAACAAAGTTTGTAGCAGGGACCAAAGACAATGGCTTTGGTTTTCCCAATATTTAATTGGACAAAATTTCTGCTCATCCAGTACTGGATGTCGGACAAGCAGTCTGACAATTTAGAGACCATGGAGAACCCTAAAGTTATGTCATGAGTCTGTAGTTATCTCCAATCCAGTGCAATTTATAAGAGGGAACACTTAGGGAGGAATTTTAACCTGGAGGAGCGCAGCGCGTGAGTGAGGGATTAAGTCCAGCACAGATGCGAGCGCATGGGGGAGCCGGCCCCAACCCCTCAACTTATACATTTAACTGGAGGATGTTAGGCTGGTTGTGCGCAGCCCACTCGGGAGAGGCTAGTTTCTTCTGAACATATGCTAATTGCTTAATTGGAGTGATATTTCAACACAGCTATAAGTTTAGCGTCACATCCACAGCTTTCCCAGGCTTCTTGAAAATCACCATTGAAAGCAAGGCGAGACCACAGCAGCTGTGGAGGGGGCTGATTAAAACTCACGGAAATACTGCAATAAATACTCAGTACTCACAGCTGCTTTCTTACCTACTAGTGGGAAAGTGTTAGGTCACGGTACTTTTGCTGAGAATTTACTTTCTACACTTTGGAGGTTTTCTCAATCACATCAGGATGGGTGGCGCCTTGGCTGCCTTAGATTGGACCTCGGACGGGGAGCAATGTGACCATCAGCAGCAACCTGTTGTTGAGAGACCTGCAGCTGACAGCAAGAGAAGGGAGCGGTGCAGCTCGCAGAAGTAACTACCTGTGGCATAGAGTGTACAGGCAGAGGCTAAGTTTCCTTGTCATGTCAGAACAGCAGTGTCTCAGGAGGCTCAGGTGTTATGTCAGGTGGTATTAAGGTTTCGGCATCTCTTGTCCAAACCATATTCAAGCCCCTCTTCCCACACACAAGCTGGAGGTTACTGGTTAGAGTTCCAGGGCAGCTGACATTATTCAGTTATATTTTTTCATTTCTCAGTTGGGTTGCTGGATGGGGTGGGGGCGGGGGCAGTGAAGTAGAGGGGGGAGTTTTGTCTTTTCCTCCCCACCCAGTCCTCCCTCCCACTCGATTGCCCGCTTGCTGTAGAGAAGTCTGCAAGCCAGAGCGTTCCCAGTCATCTAGATTCAGGGTTGTGTGTGTGTGCTAGGCCCATGCAGCAGAGCTTGGTCTCCAATCGTCTTGGGTCCCCTTGCCATTGGACCAAGACCTTGCTCTGTCAAGTTCGTGTGGTGGCTGGTGTGCAGTAGCCACCCCACGTTAAAAGAATTCACGCACATGCATCCTCCACCCTCTAAAATGAAATTCAGGAACTGGACCATCAGGACCCTCATGGACAACCCCATTTAGAACTCATATTAGTGTGGAAGCAAGTCATCCTCGACTCCAGGGGACTGCCTAAGAAGGAGAGAGGCAGCCATCTGCAGCCTCCTAAAAGAAGACCTGCTCCCTGCTCTACCTGGTAGCCACACTTTACCAGTGGCTGTCAAAGTCACCACCACCCTCAACTTTAGATGTTTGGACTTGCAAGAGGAACAAGGTGCAGAGCACAGATTGTCTGCGAATGATTCTAAGGAGGAGGAGGAGGAGCTGCAAGGTGATAAGGGCAATATAACACCAGCTGCTTGCATTGCTGCCCGTGGTGTTCTTATTAATCCACAGTTCACTTGGGTTGCACCAATGGACCGATGTCCAAAGCACATGCAATGGCCACTATTTCTGCAACTCCCTCCCTGCCCAATGCCAATGACACAAAGCAGTCCTGCAAACAACCAACCACTCCTTGCTCATCCCCCTATTGTTCCCTGTCAATTCATGTCTTCCCATTCATCATCAAACAACTTAAAAGGTGAGTTGCCACCCTGCAACCAAGCATGGACAAGACGGGAAAATGGTACAAACTAATAAAATATATTTGATTCTACTAAAGAACGGAAACTTTGCAACATAACATTTTCTCATCCACCCATTTGCATTCATTTGTGCAAGTACAAAGCATTATTCTTCCTTATCCTGCCATTCCTACATGGTGCAACCCCTGTGGCTTCAGCAGAGGTAGAGGCAGACTGCTCAGATCCCTGCTCTGACTGCTGAGATAGTCTTGGCTGACGACTTCTGGGTTTTGGAGCCCTTGAGGGCCCTGTCAAAGACTGCTCCACCTGCATCTGTGCAAGGGCATACTCACCCATTGAGAGAGGAGGTAAGATGTCGGGTAATGGCTGAGGGATGCGGGGGGGACAACGGGCGAGAAATGGAAGTGCTTTGATTGGAGACCCCACTTCCATGTCCTCTTTCGCCATCATCCCTCTAATGTGCCAGTCGCACTTCTCTGCTACCACTCTGCTGGCGAACACTTTGGTGCAGATCAGTGCAGTACAGTAAGGCTAAGATGCCTCTCATCCTATTTAAAGTGGCAGACATGTTGGAATCCAAAGTGTGCATGGCTGTGGTCAAGGCTTGCATGCACTCATTTGATTGCTGCATTTGATGTTCCACGGAGCTGGCCATGCTATCCATGCAAGAACACATCATCGCATTGCCCAGTGACATCAACTCACTCATGCTTGAAGCAGACTGCTACATTCTTTCTGAAATCATGGTCAGTATGCTTGGAAGGCCTGTCAGTACATTGCACATTCTCTGCTGCTGCTCAATGACCATCCTCTTCATCAATGGCCCCCGGAAACAGCATCTGTGTCCAGCTGAGCATAGCTTGGAGAAGGCTCCACTTCTGTCCCTGCCAGCATCATCTGCTCTTGCTCACTTGTGAAGTGTGAGTCACCATGGGAGAACCCAACTTTCTGTCCAACTGGATCCACCAAAGTGCGAGTATCTGAGCTGGTGCATGGTATGCATGAGTCCAGTGATAGTGCACCCTCAGAAGGACTCATCTCCTCTGAGCACTCATCATCCATGAGGTCTACGGACTCCTGCATGAAGGCCCTGGTGGAGATAAAATATATGAATTAGTACTGGCACGGTAAAAATGTCGCAAGTTATCATTATGAAGATGATCATGTTTCACTTGCTGTTGAAATCATGAGAACATGACTGAGTGTTGTATGACATTTCAGGCACTGATATTTAATTGTGTCACCAGGTAGCTGGGAGGTCCCCATCTCCCCATCTCTGATGGCCAGGAATGCCAAAATGCCACTGATCTACTGCGCTTCCTCCTCTGCAGTGTTAACTGTGTGATCTGTGGAGGACCACCGCCAATTCGCTCCCTCTCGTTTGCGTTTTGTGCTCTTTCCCCCAGCAACAGGGGAAAGAACAGACCTATTAGTGACTGTAATGGCATGTGTCACCCGATGGATGCTGTAATGTATGCACCTGTGAGTATGCTCACAGATTTGTCGAGCTGTTGTGAGAGGTGAGCACCAGAGGAACTGGGGTGCATCATCACCCCTGGCAACCAAATTTTAAATGTTTTAAAGTTTAATTTGTTTTATTGCCGGTTTTAGTGTCCCCCTCCCCTTTTATAGGGGGCACTTGTATAATATATGTTTTAGTGCCCCCAAAAAAACACAAAAAACACAAAAAAAACAAAAAAGGGCCTTGATAAGTGTTGGAGTGTCCCCCTGATTGGGGGGGCACCGTGATTTAACTATTTATTTGTTCTCCAATCAAAAGAGTTGTAGAGCTGTTGTGAGAGGTGGGCACCGGCGGGACTGGAGTGCATCATCACCCCCGGCAACCAAATTTTAATTTGATTTTATATGTTTTAAAGTTTAATTTGTTTTATTGCTGGGTTTTAGTGTCCCCCTCCCCTTTTATAGGGGTACTTGTAAAATCTATGATTTTAGTGCCCAAAAATTTAAACAAAAAAAATTCAAAAAAGGGCACTTGAAAAGTGTTTGGAATGTCCCCCAGATCAGGGGGCACTTGGTTTAACTGTTTGTCCAACCAAAAGATTTGTAGAGCTGTTGCTAATTGAAAAAAGTTTAATTTGTTTTAATTTGTCGGTTTTAGTGCCCCTTTAATAAGGGGGCACTTGAGTTAACATTACACCAAAATAGTTGTAGAACTGTTGCCCCAGTGGAGGGCTCTCTACATGGGAGTCCTCCCTTTATCTATTGGGGACTTGGCCTGGAGGGTGTTGCACGGAGCAGTCCCGTGCAATAAGTTTTTAAGTCGTTTCACAGACTCCCAGGCTGCCTGCAATTTCTGCGGTCTGGAGAAGTCCGTGTTCCATGTATATGTACAGTGTGTGAGGTTGCAGCCCCTCTTCCATTATTTGAAGAGGATGCTCCTCGATTTGTGGCTGCAATTCAGTCCCACGCTCCTGATCTTTGGGCATCCTGTGCAGAGGGGAACAGGCAGGTCGGAAGGCCACCTCGTAGGACTGCTCCTGGGCGTGGCCAAGGTGGCCATTAACCAGTCCAGGCAGCAGGTGGTTGAGGGGTTGGTTCAGCCCGACTGTCTACCTCTCTTCCGCGGTTATGTTCGAGTCACAGTGTCCCTAGAGATGGAGCACGTGGTATCCACCGGTACGCTCGTGGTCTTCCGCGAGAAGTGGGCGCCGGAGGGACGGCAGTGCATCATCACCCCCAGGAACAGGATTTTAATTTGATTTGATAAAGTTCCCATGTTAATGTGGATTTATTGGTTCTAGTGCCCTTAAAAATAAAATGGGGTACTTGATTTAAACGTTCTTACAAAAATAGTTGTAGAGCAGTTGAGTTGGGAGTGGCTTAGCCAATCACGTGATGTTCACAAGACTCAATAACACCCCAGTTGGGTTCGGGGATCCACGATGAGGCAGATGGTTGTGAGCCTAGTGGATGAACTGGTAATGTGTAGTGTGATTGTTAAACTTTTTGCTAATAAACCAACTAGTTCTTAATAACAATGTGTTGCTATGAATTCTTAAGGAAAGAAACCATGAAGCAAATACATTACAAAATAGTGACGAGGATGGGATTTCTTCATGAAGAAATTTTTGGTGGAATTTCCTTTCATGAGAAGGCCAATGCAAGAGGAGCACAGCAAGGAGATATACCAGCAGCATGATTCCTGAATGAGAGTCTGGTCGTACCATTGTTTTTGTGAGTACTGAACAGTGTTGAACTGACAAATAGAGCTTGTGGAAAGCCATTTAGAGTTGTTAAAAACAATTCAAGATTATTGAGAGTGATTGTCTACAGCAGGAATGGGGTACTGAAGTTGCATGTTCAGCCATGAACTCATTGAATGGCCGTGCAGGCTAGAAGGGCCGAATGGCCTACTCCTGCACCTATTTTCTATGTCTATGTCTATGTCTATTAACAGCTATTAAGCTGAGAAGGTAATATGGATGTGACAAAGAGTCAAAGTTGCAAATGTTTTTTAGAGCTAATGACATCAACAAAGTCTCAGCAGGTGTGGCAGGTTCGTGAATAAGCAATCAAACAGTGCACAAGAAGATGAAAGCTGTTCTGTCAGTTATGATTGGTGCAGAGAATTATGGTGTTCCAGTGAATTTGTTAACCCCAAGAAAGATTAAGGATGCTTCATTGCCAGACATACTACAGATATTGAAGAATCATTTTGATCCACAACTGTTAGAAATAGCAGAGAGCTATAACTTCACAATGAGAAACCAAAGATCTGAATAAACCATCAATGAATACATTGTTGGCTTAAGAAAATTATCTCTACACAACAATTTTGGAGGATTCCCAGGTAGGGCTCTTTGAGATAAATTTGTATGTGGACTAATAGATTAACACATCCAATCAAAATTGTTATGTATGGATGGATCTCTCTTTTGAGAAAGCTTGCAAGATAGCCACCTCCATGTAGAAGGCAGAGAAAAATATTAAGGAATTTTGCCCATTACCGGCAGTAGTAGCAGTTCACAGTCACCTGTAGAAATGCAGAAAAGGGTGAGCCCTAGATGGAGGGAGAATTCTGAAACCAAGGAGAATAGATGGCGTAAGTGTAATGGCAACCGTACCACACAACAGTGTCGGTTCAAGTGGACAAGGTGCTACCGGTGTCAAGTAAGGGGATACATTGCAGCCGCATGTAAATCCAAGGACAGGCCCAACAATAATCAAAGACTTCACTGGGTGGAAACCAATCAGAACAGTGTAGGTTTTGGTGTATATGCAGTGAAGGGCATTGCAGTACATTCCTTATGTCAGGATTTTAGAACGTTAGTACTGATTAATAATCGATGGACTAATATGACAGTAATTGAGCTGATTTCTCAATGAGTCAGGATGTGTATTACAAGAATTTCAGGGGCATACTACTAAACGTGAGCTCAGCAGAGCTGAAAACATATATGGGGAAAAACTGCAGACGCTTGGACAAATGGAGTGTATTGTATAATACCAGGGGCAGCAAGCAAGATTACCTATTATTATAGCGAAATACGTCAATTGGCCGACACTTATGGGCAAAGATTAGCTAAGACTGCTTCATTTGGATTGGTACAGCGTCTGTAGTACAGAAATGGTTAAGTATTGGCTAGATACTCTGCTGGAGAAATATGCTAACATGTTTGAGGGATAGTATTAAAGCCAAGGAAGTGGCATACAAATTGGCCAGAAATAGCAGCGAACCTGGGCACTGGGAGAAATTTAGAACTCAGCAGAGGAGGACAAAGGATTTGATTAGGGCAGGGAAAATGGAGTACGAGAAGAAGCTTGCAGGGAACATTAAGACGGATTGCAAAAGTTTCTATAGATATGTAAAGAGAAAAAGGTTAGTAAAGACAAACGTAGATCCCCTGCAGTCAGAATCAGGGTAAGTCATAACGGGGAACAAAGAAATGGCGGACCAATTGAACAAGTACTTTGGTTCGGTATTCACTGAGGAGGACACAAACAACCTTCCGGATATAAAAGGGGTCGGGGGGTCTAGTAAGGAGGAGGAACTGAGGGAAATCCTTATTAGCCGGGAAATTGTGTTGGGGAAATTGATGGGATTGAAGGCCGATAAATCCCCAGGGCCTGATGGACTGCATCCCAGAGTACTTAAGGAGGTGGCCTTGGAAATAGTGGATGCGTTGACAGTCATTTTCCAACATTCCATTGACTCTGGATCAGTTCCTATAGAGTGGAGGGTAGCCAATGTAACCCCACTTTTTAAAAAAGGAGGGAGAGAGAAAACAGGGAATTATAGACCGGTCAGCCTGACATCGGTAGTGGGTAAAATGATGGAATCAATTATTAAGGATGTCATAGCAGTGCATTTGGAAAGAGGTGACATGATAGGTCCAAGTCAGCATGGATTTGTGAAAGGGAAATCATGCTTGACAAATCTTCTGGAATTTTTTGAGGATGTTTCCAGTAGAGTGGACAAGGGAGAACCAGTTGATGTGGTATATTTGGACTTTCAGAAGGCTTTCGACAAGGTCCCACACAAGAGATTGATGTGCAAAGTTAGAGCACATGGGATTGGGGGTAGTGTACTGACATGGATTGAAAACTGGTTGTCAGACAGGAAGCAAAGAGTAGGAGTAAATGGGGACTTTTCAGAATGGCAGGCAGTGACTAGTGCGGTACCGCAAGGTTCTGTGCTGGGGCCCCAGCTGTTTACACTGTACATTAATGATTTAGATGAGGGGATTAAATGTAGTATCTCCAAATTTGCGGATGACACTAAGTTGGGTGGCAGTGTGAGCTGCGAGGAGGATGCTGTGAGGCTGCAGAGCGACTTGGATAGGTTAGGTGAGTGGGCAAATGCATGGCAGATGAAGTATAATGTGGATAAATGTGAGGTTATCCACTTTGGTGGTAAAAACAGAGAGACAGACTATTATCTGAATGGTGACAGATTAGGAAAAGGGGAGGTGCAAAGAGACCTGGGTGTCATGGTACATCAGTCATTGAAGGTTGGCATGCAGGTGCAGCAGGCGGTTAAGAAAGCAAATGGCATGTTGGCCTTCATAGCAAGGGGATTTGAGTACAGGGGCAGGGAGGTGTTGCTACAGTTGTACAGGGCATTGGTGAGGCCACACCTGGAGTATTGTGTACAGTTTTGGTCTCCTAACCTGAGGAAGGACATTCTTGCTATTGAGGGAGTGCAGCGAAGGTTCACCAGACTGATTCCCGGGATGGCGGGACTGACCTATCAAGAAAGACTGGATCAACTGGGCTTGTATTCACTGGAGTTCAGAAGAATGAGAGGGGACCTCATAGAAACATTTAAAATTCTGACGGGGTTAGACAGGTTAGATGCAGGAAGAATGTTCCCAATGTTGGGGAAGTCCAGAACCAGAGGTCACAGTCTAAGGATAAGGGGTAAGCCATTTAGGACCGAGATGCGGAGGAACTTCTTCACCCAGAGAGTGGTGAACCTGTGGAATTCTCTACCACAGAAAGTTGTTGAGGCCAATTCACTAAATATATTCAAAAAGGAGTTAGATGAGGTCCTTACTACTCGGGGGATCAAGGGGTATGGCGAGAAAGCAGGAATGGGGTACTGAAGTTGAATGTTCAGCCATGAACTCATTGAATGGCGGTGCAGGCTAGAAGGGCCGAATGGCCTACTCCTGCACCTATTTTCTATGTTTCTATGTTTCTATGACTCGTACGAGGGCATCAAGAGATACAATGCACATATTCAGATTATGTCAGATGTCAAACCTTTGTAGACCAGAGCCGGTACCATATGCATTAAAATCACAGCTTGAGCAAGAGCTTGATAAGTTGGAGAAAAACGGAATTTTAGTGAAGACTGATAAGAGTGACTGGGCCACCTCGTTAGTTGTAGTTCCGAATGCAGACAAAACAATGTGGCTCTGTGGGGATTATAAAATTACCCTGAATCGAGCAGTTGATGATGAACAATAACCTTTACCAACATCATAGGATCTGTATGCAGAACTGGCAGGAGCCAAAATTAGATCTCTCCCACACCAATGCTCAACTCAACATTGACCAGGATAGTCTGCAATATCTGACAGTCAACACACACACAGGTTTATATTCATACACTAAATTGCCCTATGGTATCAAGTCCTCACTAAAGATATTTCAGGCTACCATGGATCAGATCTTACAGGGAATGAATCACTGTTTGTGCAATCAAGATGATGTGTTGATAGCCACTGGCACAGAGAGGGGAAATCTGGAAGTATTCAGACAGTTCAATGACCATAATCTGAAGCTGAAGAGGAGTAAATGTGCATTCATACAGCGTGAGGTTGTTTATCTCGGATTGTGGGTAGTTGAAAATGGTCTTCAACCAGTTAAGGGGAAAGTGCAAGCCATCATGATGGCTCTGGAACCGAAAAACATTACTGAATTACAATCCTTTTTAGGCCTGGTCCAATATTATGCTTGTTTTCTTCCTGGACTAGCAATGGTGGTCGCACCACTCCATTATTTATTAAAGATAGGGGTGTGTTGGATATGGGACAAAGAGCAACAGAGTGCATACAATACATGCAAGCAACGCTTGAGCAGTAGTGCTCTTCTCATCCATTATAATCTGACTTGTGAACTAAGACCAGCATGTGATGCCTCTGGGTATGCTTTGGGAGCAGTGGGACCATGTTATGAATGATGGGCAGGAAAAACCGGTTGCCTTTGCATTGTTTTTGTTGAGCGTATGCAAACAAAATTATACCCAGATTGAGAAAGAGGCTTTGGCAATTATATTTGTAATTAAAAAGTTTCACCAGTTTCTTTTGGGATGCCAATTCATGCTAGTAACCGATCACAAACCGTTACTAACTATCTTTGGCCCAAATGGCAGCTTCCAGGATGCAAAGATGGGCTATTTTATTGTCTCAGTACAATTACAAAATCGAGAATGCAGTGGCGGATGCACTTTCAAGGTTGCCTCATGAAGATTCTGAAATCAGGAACAGTCAATCTTCACCCTAGGTGTCGTTGATGAGGACTTTCCGGTCATCGCCTCTGTTTTTGCAGAACATACACAGAAAGATGCCACATTACAACGGGCCTATGAGAACACCCTGCCAGACTGGTTTGAAGATCAGATGCATTTAGATGAGGGCATAAAGCCCTTTTATCATCATCGGAATGAATTATCATGCGAGCAGGGATGTCTAAAATGGGGCCTGAGAGTAGTCATTCCCAGTCGGGCCAAAGTCTTGTCGGAACTTCATGGTGAACATACTCGCATCGTAGGCATGAAAGCGGTGGCCTGAAGTTTTGTTTATTGGCCTGGGTTGCATAAAGACTTCGAAGTATTTGTAAGTAAATGTATTATTTGTCAAGATTGCAGGACCATGCCAGCCAAATCGTCACTGCAAACATGTACTTAGCTGACACGACCATTCCAAAGAATACATATTGATTTTTGCAAGAGGTGCAGCGCTAACTTTTTGGTTCTAATTGATAGCCATTCGAAATGGCTGGAAGTATGGCATATAGGGTCATCCACGACTGCAGAGCGCACATTGGGATAAATTCCAGGACATTTTTGCCCGAAGAAATGGTGTCAGATAATGGTCTGCAATTTCGGTCCATGCAATTTGTGAATTTTGTCAGATACAACGGTAAATGTTGGTAGCACTATATCATCCTGCTTTGAATGGTGCAGCTAGAAAGTCAGTCAGGATTGTCAAGGAAGCTTTGTGGAAACCAGTTCTACAGACTGGATCATCGGTGAGCATGAAGCACAAATTAGCACATTTACTTTTCAAATACAGAACTACGCCTCATTCTACAACAGATACACACCTGCTGAATTATTGATGAAGCGTAGGCTGAAGACGCATCTCCATTTATTGCAACTGTACTTGTCTGATAAGGTAAAGAAGGCACAATCAGTGCAGAAATGTCATTATCATTCTGGTACTAAAGAGCATTTGGCAGATGATCCGCAAGATCCTGCAAATCCCCTGGGAGGACAGATGCACCAACATCAGTGTTCTTGCTCAGGCCAGCATTGACCACGCTCGATCTGCATGCCCAACACGAGACTCCCAAAGCAAGCGCTCTACGCGGAGCGTCGACACGGCAAGCGAGCCCAGATGGGCAGAGGAAACATTACAGGGACACCCTCAAAGCCTCCTTGATAAAGTGCAACACACTGACTCTTGGGAATCCCTGGCCTAAGACCAGGAGGGCGCTGAGCACCTCGAGTCCCATCGCTGAGAACAAGCAGAAATCAAGTGTAGACAGCAGAAGGAGCGTGCGTCAACCCAGGCTCCCCAATCACCCTTTCCTTCAACCACTGTCTGCCCCACCTGTGACAGAAACTGTAGGTCTTGCATTGAACTCCTCAGTTACCTGAGAACTCACTTTTAGAGTGGAAGCAAGTTATCCTCGACTTCGAGGGATTGCCTATGATGATGATGACTAAAGACCGGTGCTTTTCAGGAGGGTGCTCAGGTCAGGTCTCAATCCATCAAAAAGGGCAGGTCCACACAAATGGAACACTGATACAATTATTCAGGTATGTGGCACCAAACAGTATTTGGTCAAAATTGGTGAATATATCAGGAAGGTAGCAGTTAACGGATATGATGTGATTGGCATCACGGAGACATGGTTCCAGGGAGACCAAGGCTGGGAACTCAACATCCTAGCGTATTCAGCATTTAGGAAGGATAGACAGAAAGGAAAAGGAGGCGGGGTGGCGTTGCTGGTTAAAGATGAAATCAATGCAATTGTAAGGAAGGACATTAACTTGGATGATGTGGAATCGGTATGGGTGGAGCTGCGGAATACTAAAGGGCTGAAAACGCTAGTGGATGTTGTGTATAGACCACCAAATAGTGGTAGTGAGGTTGGGGACAGCATCAAGCAAGAAATAAGGGATGTGTGCAATAAAGGTACAGCAGTAATCATGGGCGACTTGAATCTACACATTGATTGGGCTAACCTAACTGGTAGCAATGCAGTGGAGGAGGATTTCCTGGAGTGTATTAGGGATGGTTTTCGAGGCCAATATGTCGAGGAACCAACCAGGGAGCTGGCCATCCTAGACTAGGTACTGTGCAATGAGAAGGGACCAATTAGCAATCTTGTTGTGTGAGGCCCCTTGGGGAAAAGTGACCATAATATGGTAGAATTCCTTATTAAGACGGAGAGTGACAAAGTTAATTCAGAAACTAGGGTCCTGAACTTAAGGAAAGGTAACTTTGACAGTATGAGGCGTGAATTGGCTAGAATAGACTGGCAAACGATACTAAAAGGGTTGACGGTGGATAAGCAATGGCAAACATTTAAAGATCACATGGATAAACTTCAGCAAATGTACATCCCTGTCTGGAGTAAAAATAAAACTGGGAAGGTGGCTCAACCATAGCTAACAAAGGAAATTAAGGATAGTGTTAATGCCAAAGAAGAAGCATATAAATTGGCCAGAAAAAGCAACAAACCTGAGGACTGGGAGAAATTTAGAATTCAGCAGAGGAGGACAAAGGGTTTAATTAAGAGGGGGAAAATAGAGTACGAGCGGAAGCTTGCAGGGAATATAAAAACTGACTGCAAAAGCTTCTATAAATATTTGAAGAGAAAAAGATTAGTAAAGACAAACTTAGGTCCCTTGCAATTGGATTCAGGTGAAATTATAATGGGGAACAAAGAAATCCTTCCTAAATGCTGAATACCCTTGGACGTTGAGTTCCCAGCCTTGGTCTCCCTGGAGCCATGTCTCCGTGATGCCAATTGCATCGTATCCGTTAACTGCTATCTGTGCAGTTAATTAGGAGGCTGGTGCAGTCTGTCGCAGGGCGGTTCTCCTCTCTGTCTGTGGTCAGAAGGTTGACGCATCTCTCACCTTTACGTCCAACTGCCAAGTCTTACGAGGAATTGTATGATTTGGTGCGTGATCATCTAAAGCCGAAGGAAGGAATTTTCTCACGATATTGCTTCTGCACGCATGTCCATGCTGAGGGCCAGGACGTGTCAGGATTCATCGCTGACCTACGACATCTTGCTGAGCCGTGTAAGTTCGGGAACATGCTGGAAGACAAGTTGAGAGACTTTTTTGTGATCGGCACCAACCATGATGTGATTCTTCAGAATTTATTGGCTGAAGAGAAACTGGACTTGAAAAAGGTAATTGCGAATCCCAGGCATGCATGACGACTGATGAGAACTTGAGGCAGATATCATCCAAAGGTCAGAGCTCCACGGCAGGCTTGTCAGGTACTGTAAACAAGATTGTGTCGTCTTCTGGCAAAGCTGCTCATGGCAGGGCCAAGTCAACTGTTTACGTGAAACCTGTAGCTGCTCAGAGCCCGACAACTGGTACGAAACTGAGTCCACCCTGTTGGCGTTGTGGGGGCAATAATCGGCCTCATCAGTGTTGGTTTAAATAATACTCCTGTAATGGCTGTTCGAAAGTGGGACATCTCCAGAAAATGTGTCCACAACTGAGCAAGCGTGCTGCTACTGCTGCTGCTGCTCATCATATTGTTGATGATGACCAGTCCAGTGCTGACTTTGATACACAACCTGAGGAGGAAATGTATAGTTTGTATTCATTCTCGTCAAAGAGCCAGCCGATTACTGTTAATGTGAAGCTGAATGGTGTGCCTGTATCAATGGAGCTGGACACTGGTGCAAGTCAGTCGATCATGAGCCAAAGGACATTCAACAAGCTGTGGGACACAGAGGCTGTGAAGCGTAAGCTGAGTCCAGTCAATTCCAAGTTGCGTACTTACATTAAGGAACTCATACCGATGATTGGTAGTGCAGTAGTCAAGGTGTCATATGATGGTGTGGCTCATGATCTACCATTATGGGTCATCCCAGGTAATGGTCCAATGCTATTCGGCGGGAATTGGCTCGAAAAAATCAAATGGAATTGGAATGATATCAAAGCGTTGTCATCGGTGGATGACACTTCGTGTGCTCAACTGTTGAAGAAGTTTCCTTCTTTATTTGAACTGGGTATTGGTAATTTTTACAGGAGCCAAGGTACAGATTCACCTGATTTCTGATACAAGGCATGTCTATCATAAGTCTCGGTCTGTTCCCTACATGATGAGGGTGAAGGTTGAAATTGAGCTTGACAGACTCCAACGTGAAGGGGTCATATCACCGGTGGGCCAGTCCTGTTGTTCCTGTGTTGAAGAGTGATGGCACTGTCAGGATTTGTGTAGATTACAAGGTTACGATTAACCGATTTTTCGAAACAGGATCAGTACCTGTTACCGAAGCTTTGTCGAAATCTCGACCTCCGATAAATGACTCAGACACCTTCAGCTCCGGCAGAAGTTTCTTTAATTTACTTGCTAGCAAGGGAAAGGTCACACTCAGTCAATGGCTAAGTGAACACCTCCGAAATGGTACAGTTTCACGAGATATTTATACAGTAAAACCCAAGTTAAGGCCTCTCCCTGTGTATTGGCTCTGTCTCGCAGTCAGTGAATACAGATAAAGAGTTAATTACTACATCCTTGTCCTGACATGGTTTCCAGATATTTCCTTTTGTCAGGGTTATTAGTTGGCCAGCCGGCCATTACTCGATGAGAGTGTGGTAATGAGCTATTACCTACCTTGCATTGTGTCAGGATTGTCCAGTTTCCTGGTCAGTTATCTTTTTGCATCAAATGGATGAGGTCTCTACAAGAGATAATAGCTGGTGGTTTGAGTACTTCGAAAAGGGTGGGGTGGTGTGGAACTGGTGTTGTATGGACAATAGGAGAGCACCGGGGGGGTGGGGTACTTGTCTCAGCAGGACTTGCCTCCTAGCTGTCTGGTGGCTATCAGCCCTTTCAAGACAGGTTTAGCTGTTTATGCAAGCCGGCTGCTTTATGCAGAAATTTCTGGAATGACCAGGACTCCATTTTGTTATATATTGCAAAGGGCACAAGAATACCGTGTGGTATCAGCTTAGATAAAAATACATTTCCACATTCCCCCATTTTGTCCTTCACAAGGGCAACTTAGTCCATTCTGATCTTGTACAGTCTCTCTATTTCCATTTCCACACAAGAGCCTTCAGTAGTTGTTGCTACCATAACTCTAGCTGTGGTCTCGGTAGGTAACATGGTTTTTTCCCACCCTGCCACAGCAACACTTAACCAAGACAAATAATAGATAGAGGGCGAAGACTATCAGCAGGAATATGATCAAACGCTGTACCACAGATCTCCCTAGGGATCCCAACCATCCCGATGCCCAACCCCACAAGGTGATATCATCCTGGCCAACTGTCTGTTTATACTCTATTACCTTTTTCCTAATGTATTCAGCTAGACTGCCGATTTCTTCTGATTTATCTGGGATATACGTACAGCATTCTCCACCTATTAATGCGCATGTCCCTCCTTCCTTGGCTAGGAGATAATCTAAGGCCATACGATTTTGGAGAGCCACTGTTCGAATAGCTACCATTTCATCCTTCACCCCTTCAAAGGCTTGGGAAGTCGTGTTGGCTACTGATTCGACTAAGTTAGCCAGTTCCCGTAACTGCCATTCGGTTGATGCTATTCCATAGGGTGGCACCATTACCTTGAATATTCCGTTTAGCCACGTCAAATCCCGTTTAAGTCTATGACTTCCATAGGCATCCTTGAGAGTCTTTATTGATCTGATAAAGGTTACCACATATCCTGAGTAACAGGACCCTGTCCAGTTGGCTGGTAACCATGGGTAGGCTTTATGGCCACAAATAAAGTAGGTGCAATTATAGGACGTCAGCTCCTGGTCCTTTCGCGCCATCCATACTCGAGTGGTCTCATCTTCCCACCCTTCACCTGGGGCTTTGTTATGGACCATTGTCCAGCCAACGGTTGCTATCTTTCTCCCATCAGTGGGATTAGTTGTGGCTTGCCATTTAGTCATTTGGGAACACTTGCTGCGTCCCATTTCTGGTCCTTTAGTCTCATCACTCACTAGGCATATTATACCTTCAGGATTTCCTATTCCGGGAGTAATACTTAGGAAGGGTGGCTGACGGTTATTATTATAATTGGGCTGGTACCATCCCTGGAAGGCTGTAAGTTTATACCCTGCTGACCTCCATTCTGTTTGCTCCTTCGTTTCTGACACCTTGGTTAGGTTTGTCCTATTTTGCACTATCAACCATTCTACCATTTCTGATTCGTTAAAGGGGACAGATCTCAGGGGAATACCCCCTTTGGAGTGGACAGGTACATGGGAACATATCCAACAACTCAACAAGTTTCTTTCTTGAGCATACTTATGACTCAGTGCCATAAATACGTTTACTTGCAGTTCCCTTTGGTGACGTGTCTGTACCCCTGGTATAATCAATAATGCAAAGTAAAACCCTGTCAAGCCCAGCACCATCAGTCCCCATAGTCCGTACAGTTCCTTATTCAATCTTCCTTTTTCTGTTCCTCTGGTTCCTTCTTCCCTTCCTCCTGGTTGGGTGCCCTTTTGCAATGGGACGCATGGATCCATGTTGGTCTTTCCTTTACCTTGATTGCAGTATTAGTCGCCAGCAAGACCTGGTATGGTCCTTCAAATCTTGGCTGTAGACTGCTTTTTCTTTTAAAGATTTTGATGTAAACGAATTCCCCGGGCTCCAGGTTATGACACTTCCCTTCTGCTGGCTTAACTTGAGCTTCCTTTACCTGTGAATGAAAGCTGGAAATACATTTGGTTAGTGCAATAAAATAACTCAACATATTTTCCTCCATTTTGTGGATGTCCATTTGTTTTGCAGTAAATGGTGCTGTAAAAGGTAGTCATTGGGGACGTCCCATAACTATCTCATGCGGTGACAGGCCTGTTGTTCTGTTGGTTGCAGATCGCATTATCATCAAAGCTTAAGGGCAGCAGTTCTGTCCATTTCAGTCCAGTGTCATTGCATAATTTTGCCAGCTTATTTTTAAGCATTCCATTATATCTTTCAACAAGTCCAGCTGATTGTGAATGATAACTGCAATGAAAATGTTGATTAATCTGTAAAGCTTTACACATTTCTCTTATAACAGTCCCCGTGAAATGTGACCCGTTATCACTAGAAAGCTTAGCAGGAATTCCAAAGCGCGGTACGATTTCTTTTAACAAACATTTAGCAACAGTAGTGGCATTGGCCCTTTCACATGGAAAGGCTTCAATCCATCTCGAGAACACATCTACAATAACTAATACATACTTGAATCCCATACACATAGATAATTCAATAAAATCTATGTGTAAATGTACAAAAGGCCCGACTGGATTTGGGTGGGAGGCAGATTCTACTTTTTCCGTCTTACCTGGATTCATTGTCTGACAGGTAACACAATTTTCACAGATTTGTTTTGCAATTGCCGAAATACCTGATGCATACCAAGTTGCCAAAATATAATCTGCCATTCCCACTGTGAATGTATGAACACATCGGGCAATCCATGGAAGTAAGGATTTGGGCGCCACCACGCGGCCGTCGTGGTGAACCCATATTCCTTCTGGATTTTTATAACATTGATCCTTTGTCCAGGTCACCACCTCCTCCATACTGGCCTGTGTCTGAAAGGCCAGCACGTCATTAATAGTGGGTGGCGGGTCTGAGCAATTATAAGATTCGGATTTGATAACAGTTCGACTTCATATTTAGTGGTTCTTGCGGAGGTTAGGTGTTGGGTGGCACATTTAGTAAGTAAAATCTCGACAGAGTGTGGGATGTATAGAATGGTCTGATGATTTAGAGTTATTGTCTGAGCCTGTTGTATTAGCATAATAAGCTGCTGCCAGCGAAGGAAGACATCCTGTTAGTCCGCGTGTCACTGGGTCTCGTTGGGTACTGAAATACGCTACCGGTCGTTGCCTGTCCCCATGTAACTGAGTCAAAACAGATTGTGCAAAGCCCGACTTGTGATGCACAAATAAGTTGAATAGCTTAGTGTAATCTGGTAATCCCAAAGCTGGTGCTGAAGTGAGGGACTCTTTAAGATTCTGGAAAGCATTCCGGGATACTTCATTCCAAATCCTTCTTCAAGCATTGTGAGAATATAGTAGATTCATTCAAACCTCCATTTGTCACTATTGGGCTTCTGAACCGGAAGAATCGGTGTGTTACACAGATTTCTTATTTATGCTTATAGTGATTCACAGATCACAAAATGGAAAGTATTTGTTTTATAATTTTATTAAAAGGCTTCCACACCCAAGATTTTTCCAATACACCCAAAATGTTGATCAAGGAGATCACCTGAAATATCTCAAAATCCCAATTCAAATATTGTACTGCCACTCTTTATCTAAAAAAAAAAATCCTCTTACTGAGCTAGAAGCTTTTGCGTCAAGATTTTACACCAAGGACAGTGGGAGTGTACTCCCCCAGCCTGAACCTCGAGAGACCCACAAAGGCTTTTTAAAAAAAAAAGGCATTACAACTTCCCTTTCCCATTCTTTATCTCACTCCTAGACTAAATTTATGTCTTTCATACCAATATAATCAATGATTGCGTGTCTTCTTTCGACAAGTAAGTGAGTGTGTCAAATAAATTCTCTTTTTTTTTAACCACCCGGACCATGTCTCAACAAACCTATCCTTTGTGCATTTCCTAGCTCCGTAACTTCTCATCCGAATAAATCCACATCTGCGCTTCTAACTTAAAATGTCTTAAACTTCCCACATACAGGACAACACTATGAAGGGTTAAAAAAAAAACTTCACTCTGTTTGAAAAAGTGGGCGGAGCTAAAACAAACAGGCAGTTCCACAACCTTTCCAAACAGGTTTCCAGACACATGAGAAAAAAAAACACAGAAGCACTCTCATTCAAAGACAAGACATTCACAAACGTCTCTCTCCATTCAATAAAGCTTTTTTTTTGGCCAGCTTTATTTTTTTTTGAATCCATAAGTCACGATCAGGTTCTCTTTTTTTTTACATATTGATTTACTTCCTCTGTTAATTTTACATGGGCTTGAAGAATCGGAACCCAGGCCTTTTCTATTACTTTCCTTTTTTTTTACCTCTTCTACCTGGATCTGTTTATAAGACACTCCTCTAGACATGTTTTCTCTCTAAATTAAATGAACCATCAGGTGGAAATGGCCTGTTTTCAACCTTAGTCCACTTTACCCTTTTTCTTTGGTCAATTGAAGACTGACCACAATTCTGGAGCATGACATAGGCTGGTGTGCCTTTTGTGGTGTTTTAACTTGCTCCGGCACCCATTCTGGATGATTAAGATTTTCCACAGTTTCTGATCTCACAATCCTTTCGGCCAACCGAGTTCTCTACGCCCACTTCTCCTGGCCGTTAGGTGGCCTGAAAAGGCTCTTAATTCGGGCTCAGTCTGGGTGTGTGAGATATGTTGGCACGAACCAACCGTAGTTGATCAATCAATTACTGTTTCTTCTCTTAATCAATCCTTGTTTTTCCAAATCACAATTTTCCCTAGTGACTCTTCCCGTTCCTCTAATTGCAATGTCGCACAAAGGTATTGCACACAACAGTATAACAAGGACAGCTAGGACAAACAACATTCACACGAGTACACAAATCATAACCTTAAACTCTATCTAAACAAATAATCAATTCTCAGTCTGCGTTGTATGCCACTACAGACCGAGTCCTTAACTTATCCTAATAAAACTTATAAAACTTATGGTTCCATTACCCTAACTCTTATCACATAAGAACCTTCGATCGATTGCGCTTTTTTTTTCCTACTCTTATCATATAAGAACCTTTTCCTAATTAACTCTTATCACATAAGAACCTTCAATCGATTAGCACTTTTTTTCTAATCTTATCACATAAAAACCTTTAAGAACCTTTTTTTTTCCCCCTAATAGCACTTTTTCTACCTTACCTACTGAAACCTTTCCCGGGCTGTTTCGAGATTTTTCCAGAACCAGTTCTCTTCTGCTTGCGAGCTGAGAAAGAAATGGTTATAAAAAATAACTTTAGCTTTTAAATGTCGAGTCTCGTAGATTGCAGTACCTCCCTTGTGGACAACAGATTACATATGCGATTCAACAGTGAAGAAACCTCTTGTGAGCAAAAGGCTCACCTTGTTTTGGCCACTGACGCCTTTCACTGGAGAGGCACTATGCCTGTATCCGTTTTACTCACAGGGCAGAGAGTATGCATCTCGGTGGAACCTCCACAAAGTAACTGTCGAAATCTTGACCTCCGATAAATGACTCAGACACCTTCAGCTCCGGCAGAAGTTTCTTTAATTTACTTGCTAGCAAGGGAAAGGTCACACTCAGTCAATGGCTAAGTGAACACTTCCGAAATGGTACAGTTTCACGAGATATTTATACAGTAAAACCCAAGTTATGGCCTCTCCCTGTGTATTGGCTCTGTCTCGCAGTCAGTGAATACAGATAAAGAGTTAATTACTACATCCTTGTCCTGACGTGGTTTCCAGATATTTCCTTTTGTCAGGGTTATTAGTTGGCCAGCCGGCCATTACTCAATGAGAGTGTGGTAATGAGTTATTACCTGCCTTGCATTGTGTCAGGATTGTCCAGTTTCCTGGTCAGTTATCTTTTTGCATCAAATGGATGAGGTCTCTACAAGAGATAATGGCTGGTGGTTTGAGTACTTCGAAAAGGGTGGGGTGGTGTGGAACTGGTGTCGTATAGACAATAGGAGAGCACCATGGGGGTGGGGGGGGGGGTACTTGTCTCAGCAGGACTTGCCTCCTAGCTGTCTGGTGGCTATCAGCCCTTTCAAGCCAGGTTTAGCTGTTTATGCAAGCCGACTGCTTTATGCAGAAATTTCTGGAAGGACCAGGACTCCATTTTGTTATATATTGCAAAGGGCACAAGAATACCGTGTGGTATCAGCTTAGATAAAAATATATTTCCACAGCCTGATGACCTGTTTGCCATGCTAGCTGGTGGAAAGTCGTTCACTAAACTGGAGCTGACGTTGGCCTATATGACACAGGAGCTTGTCGACAATTCGAAGAAACTCACCTGCATCAACACTCATAAAGGACTGTTTGTCTACAACACGTGTCCTTTTGGAATCCGTTCATATGCAGCCATATTTCAGAGGAATATGGAGAATCTACTGAAGTCCGTTCCTAAAACTGTCGTGTTTCAAGATATTTCACAGGTCGCGACACTACTGTACATCTGAACAATCTTGAAGTCCTACATCGTCTGAACAAAGTGGGACTCAGGCTGAAAAGTTTGAAGTGTGTCTTCATGGCACCTGAAGTTGAATTCCTGGGGAGGAAGATTGCTGCTGATGGCATCAGGCCTGCTGATTTGAAAACCAGGACCATCAAAAATGCACCCAGGCCTCAGAATGTGATGGAGCTGTGTTTATTCCTTGGGCTACTCAACTACTTTGGTAATTTCTTACCCAGATTGAGCACTTTTTCGAGCCACTACACGTGTTACTCAGAAAAGGCAACAACTGGGTCTGGGGTGTGTCTCAAAATAGAGCCTTTGAGAAATCTAAGAATCTGCTCTGTTCAAACAAGTTGCTTGTTCATTATGATTTGTGTAAGCATCTTGTATTGGCCTGTGATGCTTCATCGTATAGGGTTGACTGTGTACTCCAACAAGCAAATGAGTCGAGTAAGCTACAACCTGTTGGGTATGCTTCGAGAAGTTTGTCAAAGGCGGAAAGAGCTTACAGCATGGTAGGAAAAGAAGCTTTGACCTGTGCAGGAAACATGTTGATGAGATAAAATTGTGGCACATGGATGAACTGGAACTGCTTGAAGATGCAGTCAGTGACCAACCAACCAATGTTCATCCATCAGAGGACTTTGCTGTCATTATTGAAACTAGACCTCCAGTCTCTGATGTGGTCATTACCACTCCCATCAAATCGGTTACTCAGCCTTCAGTCACAAGTGACTCAGAACGTTCGCCTAGAACTGAAGTTGAACTGAGAGAATCAACTCGTGAACGGAAAGTCCCTGACCGTCTTAATTTGTAAAAAAACAGATATTAAGATTTTGTTATGTATTTATGCTTGGGGTCACCAGACACCAGGTGGTGCCACTGTTGGTGGTCATCGGGCTGTACGCGCATGTGCGCAGTCACTGGTATATAAGCGCGGGTACCATGTCACGCAGATTACTTTGGGTGCGAATATAAAGTGGATCAGGTTTACACCTGAGGCAGTTTACAGTAACAAGTCTTTTGAGTCATTACATCCATTACACAGTCAAGGCCAAATTGCATACTTATACAAAGGAACTTATGCCTGTGATTGGCAATGCAGTAGTCAAGGTGTCGTATGATGGTGTGATCCAAGATCTATCATTATGGATCGTCCCAGGTAATGGTCCACCGTTGTTCGGTCGGAATTGGCTCGTGAACATCAATCTGAACTGGAGTGATGTCAAAGCGTTGTCATCGGTGGACGACACTTCTTGTGCTCAAGTGTTGAAGAAGTTTCCTTTTTTGTTTGAGCCTGGCATTGGTAATTTTACTGGAGCCAAGGTGCAGATTCACCTGGATTCTGATGCAAGGCCTGTTTCTCACAAAGTTCGGTCTGTTCCTTATATGGGGCCCAAATTTGGCCCACCCGTATTTTCGGCGCACTCACCGGGGATACGCCAGCTTCCGAGGGTGAAAACGGCGTCAAATAGTCAGAGAGAGAGAGAGAGTCAGAGAAAGAGTCAGAGAGAGAGAATCAGATCGCTGGAATAGTCAGAGAGAGAGAGTCAGTCAGAGAGAGAGTCGGTTCCCTGTGCTCACCCGCCCGGTCGACCCGCCCGCACCAATCCAAGGCCGAGTGGTCTCTCGCACCGGCCGGCCCGCTGATTTCCCCAGACCTGAGTTAGGAAGGCAGGACTTAAGTTTTATTTTTTATTTCTTCTTGATGGTTTTTATGCTTCTTGAATGTAGTTGTGCTTTGTTTAATGCTTTTTAAGGTCGTCTCCACTTCCCTTCCCACCCCTATCTCTGGCTACCTGCGCTGATTTCTTAACTCTCCGCAAGGGTTTTCAGTGCAACCACAAGTGGCCACATACACTGGCCTAAGTTAGTTTGGAGCAACTATTAGCTGTCCAAAGTGGCTTAAATGGCCAAAACTGGCGTAGGTGGTTGGTAACGCCCCCTTTTGGAAAAACTAAACTAAACTAAAAAAATCCTAACTAACTCACTTACACTGGCGCAAATTGAATGTGCATTTTTAAGCTACTCCAGAAAAATCAAATTGCTCCAAAAAAAATGGAGCAACTCCTGGCCAATTTTGGGCCCATGATGAGGGAAAAGATTGAGATTGAGCTTGACAGACTCCAACGTGAAGGGGTCATATCACCTGTCGAGTTCAATAAGTAGGCCAGCCCTACTGTTCCTGTGTTGAAGGGTGATGGCACTGTCAGGATTTGCGGTGACTACAAGGTTACAATTAACCAATACTCGAAACAGGTTCAGTAACCGTTACCGAAGGCTGATGACCTATTCGCCATGCTAGCTGGTGGAAAGTCATTCACTAAGCTAGATCTTACATCGGCCTACCTGACACAGGGTCTCGTCAATAATTCAAAGAAACTGACCTGCATCAACACCCATAAAGGACTGTTTTTCTACAACAGGTGTCCTTTCAGAATTCGTTCGGCTGTAGCTATATTCCAGAGGAATATGGAGAATCTACTCAAGTCCGTTCCTAGAACTGTCATGTTCCAAGATGACATTCTGGTCACAGGTCGCGACACCGCTGAACATCTGAACAATCTTGACGTTCCTCATCGTCTGGACAAAGTGGGACTCAGGCTGAAACGTTCGAAGTGTGCCTTCATGGCACCTGAAGTTGAATTCCTTGGTAGGAAGATTTCTGCTGATGGAATCAGGCCTACTGATTCAAAAACCAAGTCCATCAAAAATGCACCCAAGCCTCAGAGCTGCGTTCATTCCTTGGACTACTTAACTACTTTGGCCATTTCTTTCCCAGATTGAGCACTTTATTAGAGCCACTGCATTTGCTACTCAGAAAAGGTAACAATGGAGTCTGGGGTATGTCTCAAGATGGAGCCTTTGAGAAAGCCAAGAGTCTGCTCTGTTCAAACAAGTTGCTTGTTCATTATGATCCATGTAAGCGTCTTGTACTAGCCTGTGATGCTTCATCATAGGGTGTTGGTTGTATATTCCAAGCCAAATCGGGTAAGCTATAACCTGTTGCATATGTTTCAAGAAATTTATCAAAAGCGGAAAAAGCTTACTGCATGGTAGACAAAGAAGCTTTGGCCTGTGTGTTTGGTGTAACAAAGATGCATCAGTACCTGTTTGGTCTCCGTTTTGAACGCGAAACGGATCACAAGCCACTCATTTCATTGTTTTCAGAAAACAAAGGTATTAATACCAATGCATCATCCCATATTCAGAGGTGGGCGTTGACATTGTCTGACTATAATTACATTATTCATTATAGACCCGGTACTGAGAATTGTGTCGATGCACTGAGTCATTTGCCTTTGCCTACACCTAATCTGAAAACGCCTCAACCCGCAGATCTAATGTTGGTAATTTATGCTTTTGAGAGTGACGAAACTCCTGTAACTGCTCAACAAGTTAGGATCTGGACTAGCCATGACCCTATTTTGTTGGTTGTGAAACGTTGTGTCCTCAGTGGTGATTGGTCTGAAATACCTACGGAGATGTGAGAAGAGACCAAACCTTACACCCGTCGCAAGGCTGAGATGTCCATTCAGTCAGATTGTTTACTGTGGGGTAATCGTGTCATCATGCCTAAGAAAGGTAGAGAAAGATTTGTATGTGAGCTACATAGCACTCATCCCAGTATTGTTATGATGAAAGCCATTGCTAGGTCTCATATATGGTGGCCTGGAATTGACTCTGATCTGGAATCATCTGTGCATCAGTGTAATACTTGCATGCAGCTAAATAAAGTACTAGTGGAATCTCCACTGAGTCTTTGGTCGTAACCATCTAAACCATGGATGAGGATCCAAATCAATTTTGCGGGTCCATTCCTTGGAAAGATGTTTTTTGTTGTGGTGGATGCATATTCAAAGTGGATAGAATGTATTATTATGTCATCCAGTACATCTACAGCCACTATTGAGAGCCTACATGTCATGTTTGCTACTCATGGTTTACCTGACATTGTTGTGAGCGACAACGGATCTTGTTTCACAAGTGTTGAGTTTCAGGAGTTCATGAAACTCAATGGTATAAGACATGTGAGGTCAGCTCCATTCAAACCTGCTTCTAATGGTCAAGCAGAGCGTGCTGTTCAAACCATCAAACAAACTATGAAACGTGTAACTCAGGGTTCACTTCAAACTCGTTTGTCATGTATATTGCTCATTTATAGGACAAGACCTCATACTGTTACTGGTGTTTCCCCTGATGATCTACTGATGAACAGAAATCTCAAGACTAAGCTTTCACTTGTTCATCCTGATTTGAATGATCGTGTTGAAAACAGACGTCAAAGTCAGCATTGTATCATGATCGTACTGCTGTGTCACGAGATATGTCAATGATCCAGTGTTTGTACTGAACTATGGTCCAGGCTCAAAATGGATTGCTGGTACTGTTACAGCTAAGGAGGGTAACAGTGTTCATTGTCATGCTCAAGGATGGCCAAACATGCAGAAAACATGTTGACCAGGTAAAACTGCGGCACACAGATGAACTGGAACTGTTTGAGGAAGATCCAGTCAGTGACCTACCAACCATCGTTCATTCACCAGAGGCTACTGTTGTCATTCCTGAACCCGGACCTTCAGTCTCTGATGTTGTTATTACCACTCCCACCAGAACTGTTACTCAACCTCCAGTCACAACTGACTTCAAACATTCACCTAGAACGTGTGTATGTGTGTGTGTGTGTGTGTACCTAGTACTGATAAGGTGTAAGTTGACTGAAAGCTGGTCACAATAAAAACAAAAATTTGTTATTTTGGAAATTATCCATTAAGCATATAATCCATCGCGCTAACCGCCTTGCATCGTGCTTTGCTCTGTATTTAGAAGGGGCTGGAATTGTAACTGAGATACATTGAGGGTTTCCGATGATGTTATGAAAACTCAGAGCAAAGCTATGGTTAGCAAACCTTGGAGCACGGTTATAACCTTTGGCCATCTGCAGCCCTATTTATCCATACAATAGTGTAGTAGTTACGTTACTGGATCAGTAATCCAGAGAAGGTGAGTTAAAATCCTACCATGGCAGTTTGAGAATTTGAATTCAGTTTTTTAAATATCTGGCATAAACAGCTGGTATCAGTAAAAACTGTCGGATAGTTGTAAAAACCCAACTGAGCCACCAATGTCCTTTGGGCATTTCTTACCCAAAAGTAGTCCAACCATGACTAACAAGAGAAGTTAAAGATAGTATTAGATCAAAGGATGAGACATCATGTTGCTAAAAAGAGCAGTCAGCCTGAGAATTGAGAGGATTTCAGAATTCAGCAAAGGAAGACCAAGAAATTGATAAAGGGCTCAATTTTCCCCAGTGATTTGTGCCATTTTTTTTGGAGCAGGCTGCTCTTTCTGGCCAATTCTCATCATTTATGGAAGTTTGGCCAGCTGAGAGTTACTCCAGTTCTGCTTAGGCCTTGCAGAGAGTTAAATAAATTGGCGCAAGTCAGGAAGACGGTGCAGCAGGTGCAGACACATACTAAAAGAATTGAAAAACACATAGCAGCAACTTACCTCCAACCCCGAAGGCTGTCCGGTATAAATAAATGAGAAAGAGAGATCTGTAAAAGCTTCTATAGATATGTAAAAAGGAAAAGATTAGCAAAAGTAAATGCGAATCCCCTACAGGCGGAAACAGGAGAAATTATAATGGGCAATAAGGAAATGGCAGAGAAATTAAACAAATACTTTGTGTCTGTCTTCATGGGAAAAACTCCCATAAATAATGGAATATCAAGGGTCTAGTGAGAATGAGGAACAGAAAGATATTAGTTTTAGTAAAAAAAAAATAGTACTAGAGAAATTAATGGGACTGAAAACAGATAAATCCCATGGATCTGATGCTCTACATCCTAGGGGTTTTGAAAGAGGTGGCTGTAGAGATAGCAGATGTATTGGAAGTCATCTTCCAAAATTCCATAGCTTCTAGAACGGCTCCCGCAGATTGGTAGGTAGCTAATGTAACCTGGCTATTTAAGAAAGGAGGGAGAGAGAAAACGGGAGAACTACTAGCCTGACATCAGTAGTAGTGAAAATTCTAGAATCTATTAAGGATGTGGTAACAGGGCACTTGGAAAATAATAAGATTGGGCAGAGTCAACATGGATTTATGAAAGGGAAATCATGTTTGACAAATCTGTTAGAGTATTTTGAGGTTGTAACTAGCAGAATAGATAAGGGGGGACCAGTAGATGTGGTGTGTTCAGATTTTCAGAAGGCATTTGATAAGGTGCCACACAATAAAGTTATTGAACAAAATTAGAGCTAATGGATCAGAGGTAATATACTAACATGGATTGAGAATTGGTTAACGGACAGAGAATAGGAATAAACTGGTCATTTTCAGGTTGACAGGCTGTAACAATGGGGTGCCGCAAGGATCGGTGCTTGGGCCCCAGCTATTCACAATCTATATCAATGATTTGGATGATACAAAGCTAAGTGGGAATGTAAGTTGTGAGGAGGATGCAAAGTGGAAATAGACAGGCTAAGTGAGTGAGCAAGAACATGGCAAATGGAATATAATGTGGAGAAATGTGAAGTTATCCACTTTGGTAGGAAAAATAGAAAAGCTGAATATTTTTTAAATAGTGAGAATTGGGAAACGTTGGTGTTCAGAGGGACCTAGGTGACCTTGTACATGAATCATTGAAAGTTAACATCCAGATACAGCAAGCAATTAAGAAAGCAAATGGTATGTTGGTCATTATTACAAGAGGATTTGAGTATAAGTTTAAAGAAATCTTACTGCAAGTATATAGGGCCCTGGTGAGACTGCACCTGGAGTATTGTGTACAATGTCGGTCTCTTACCTAAGAAAGGATATACTTGCCTTTGAGGGAGTGCAACAAAGGTTCACCAGACTAATTCCTGGGATGGGGGCATTGTCCTATGAGGAGAGATTGAGTAGACTAGGGCTATATTCACTAGAGTTTAGAAAAATGAGAGGTGATCTCATTGAAACATACACAATTCTTACAGGGCTTGACAAAGTAGATGCAGGGAGGATGTATCCTCTGGCTGAGGAGTCTAGAACCAGGGGTCACAGTCTCAGAATAAGGGGTCGGCCATTTAAGACTCGGAGGGTGGTGAATCTTTGGAATTCTCAACCCCAGAGGGCTGTGGTAGGTGGCTGATGTGGGTGTAGTGAATTGAGCAGTGTGTGAGGCTAGTGTTGCCGTTGGTAGGATATGCCATTTTAAGATAAATTCACTCACCTTGACAACTTGTGAGATCATTAAACTTCTCCCTGCACTGCATCTATGTTCTTGGAGCTACACTCCTGGCATTGAACTCGCCTGATATTTCTTCCCACTGCCTCCTGAACATAGTCTGGAGGGCCTTCTGCCCCCCTCCCCCCGCCACCCCACCCACCCTGTGGATACAGGACATCTGTCCTCCTTTGCATATCTCCCACCAAGACCTCCAGTGCATTGTCTGAAACCCTTGGTGCTCTCTCTCTCACATGTTCAGCCATTTCTCAAAGTGTCACAGCCCAGATTGCTATTTGAAAAAAACACCACTTCTTGCAGTCACAGTGCACCTCCCCTTTAAGAGGTGCAGGCTGCCTTTAAGTTGCACGAGCAAATCGTGATATTGCACTCCCTGCTGATGTGTGCAGCCAATCAACAACATGGGTACCACTGGCTGCACGTTGATATCATGTAAAAGAACAGGCAGCACCAATTTCATGGGCTAATTTCATGGGCTGCCTGCAACGCAATGAACGGGCACGTTAATCGTGAACAGCCCCCCCCACCCCCATTTTCGGGGGTTAGCAACGTGTCTCTTAACTATGCTCTGACGTGGCCTAGCAAGTCATTGAGCTGTTGAAGGCCCACTGCAACTTATTTGGACAACTAGGGATGGGTATTAAAAATGCCAGCCATACCCACATCCCAATAACGATTAATAATAAAAGCATAACTTACAACCTGCTTCCCAGTGCTGCGGAATCTGTCATTGATTGCCGGGAGCAAGCAGACCCCTATTTTCTGCCAAGTTTGTTGATTCTACTGAGCTGTAGGTTCTACAGTTGTAGCTGAGGCTGTGCAGTCTTTCCAGCTGTAGGTGGGAGATATTGGCCCTGACTTTCTGCAGAATTCTCCCAATCTCCCACCATAACTTCGGTGGAATCCCCAGAAAAATGGCCATTTACACCGTTTACCTGGGGAGTTCCTCTGATACTCTGCTGGAGGACTGCCATGGAAATCCTAGGCAAGCGCATCACTGCTGATCAATGCTGCTACCAATTGTTTGAAATCAACTCAGTACTCCCGGTACCTGCCAGTGCCACACTACAGTCTGTAGTAGGGAAAAACTGTAAAACAGACGAAATACAAACCAACCCATGGACGAATTGTGATCTCAGAAACAAATTACAGCTTCTCATATGACTACTATAATAATGACAGGTTGGAAGGACCTCCTACGTTCTGCTTTGTGGGGCTTTTTCTTTGTGTTTTTGATTTCTTGAATTATTCTCATGTAAAATCATGCCCCTTTTCTTCTTGCATCTAATCTAGTTGGTTTATCTGCATAATAAAATTGGCTGTAGAACAAAAATTAGTGTTTTTTGACTGAACTAATTACAAGAGATTTTGATTAGTACGCGTTAAACCCTAGAAGCATTCCTGCTATTGCTGGGTTGTGTATTGAGAATCCAGTATTCTAAAGATGGATCATTGTGGTAGGTCTTTTGTTCAGTTTAAATGATGTTATAGGTTAAGCAAAAAGCAATAAAGGGCTGATTTTTAAATGCTGGCACTATGGCTGAGCTATTGAGCAGGTTCCTCCCTTCCTTCCACGAAATTTGCTGCTGCTAGACTGAAATTTGGAAATAAGTGAATATGTATCTGATTTCAAAGCAAACCACAAGTGAATGAATCAATGAGGATGCAAATTTATATTCAACTGCCATTTACCTCATCCTTGTCAATTCCATTGCCATAAGGAGTGTATTAACATATTGTGAGTAATTATAGTTCCCTCTTTTTGTCAATAAAAGGTCATTTGTCCTTTCTTCATCAGTTATAACAGATGGAAATCAAAATAATGGTTGCTCACAATTCTGCTTTGGATGGTTTTGTGAATTTCTGCACTCAAGCTGTAGAGTACACAAAACTTACAAATCATTGCTCCACAAAAATGCTCGATTTAACGGAATAAGAGGAAGTCCCAGGCCCAAAAGATGGCTTTGCTCTCCCGACAATTCCTCGGGCAGCAGCATATACTGACAGCCATTGTCGATCACAGGAAGCTCAGTGGGCCCTGTGATGCCCATGTTATCGTTGTTTAATAGCTTTAGATCTTCCTTGGTAAATACCATGGGGCAGATTTTCAACTGCAGGGTGTCCGTTTCTTGCCTGAAAAACGGGTAGTCAGCAATTGAAAATCAGGGGAAGGGGTGACTGCCTCACCCAGACTATTGATACCCAAGATCCGTCTGTTATAATTTTCAGGCGGGCTTGTAAATGGGTGAGGTGCTTGCCTGCCTGAAACAGGCGGGAGACTGCTTAAATATGCAAATTGGAATCCTACGTGCTTGTAGGGCCCCTACTACAAATTTCTGGTACCATTTTTACCAGGTGTTGAATGACCTAATGAACTGCCCTTAAAGGGACCGCTGGAGAGCACTCAAAGTTGCCCCAAGACATTTTTATCTTTTATTTTGCTGGGCCCGGGATGAGCAGGAGTGCACCTCCTGAGCCCTCAAAATGCTCCAGCTGAGGGCAGGTCCATTCGAGGCCCCCTCTGGGATTGCCTCCCAGCCTACCAACGCCACCCCCCCCACCCCCCGACTCCCTCCATCCCGCCCTAACCTGCCAGCTGGCTCGACATCGGAGTCGGATAGAATATGGGCAGCAGAGCTTTGGGTGTGCTGAAATGTATGGAGGGTGGGGGATGGGAAGTCGGCCGGGAGAACATTGGAATAGTCAAGTCTGGAAATAACAAAGGTGTGGATAAGGGGTTCAACTGAGACAGAGGCAGAAGGGGGCAATATTATGGAGTTGGAAGTAGGTGGTATTTGTGATGGAGAGGATATGGAGTTGGAAGCTCAATGTTTTATAGGACACCAAAGTTGCACAGTGACAACAGTGACTACAGAAAGAAGGAAAGACTTGCATTTATATAGCGCTTTTCACGACCACCGGACATCTCAAAGCACTTTAGTTTTGGAGTGTGGTCACTGTTGTAATATAGGAACTTAAAAAAAGTACTTCATTAGTTGTAAAGTGCTTTGGGACATCCTGAGGACATGAAAGGTGCTGTATAAATACAAGTTATTTCTTTCACAGGGGTGATGGGTCACCTTCAGAGTTGGCTCCATGTGCAGTTCTTGTTACACAGTAAATTTATGGAGCATGCAGAAGAACTCAAGCAAATGTAACACTCTTGTGAGCTGTACTGGAGGACGCTTTCAAATCTGTCCAACCATCTAAATTGCTGCTTCAAAACTCCACTGATCTGCTTGATGGGGGCTGCAATTGAAGCATGGATCAGATTATATCGAAGTCCCACAGGAGATGGTATTTGCCTCCAAGGAACCAGCCTTGAATTTGCTGTGCAGGGGGTAGAGGGATGACTGCCACAATATCATTTCTTAGGCAACATGACAGCTGCCACGAAAATGGGAATAGGCCTACATGATGCAGTGCTGGTCACAACATAGCAGTTGAATATTTATTGAATGGTACCTTTTGCCATTCATGAAGGCAGCAATATTATTTCTGGGTGACATTCTGTGATTATCCTCCCACTTGCTCCCCCTCCAGCTACAGTTGGTTCATCCTTCCTCCTCCCAGAGTTGGATTCCAAGAAGCATCCTCATGAAAGTAAAGGCCAAGTGGTTTAGATTTCACGACCGACAATTGTAAAAGCCCCTTCGCAGTACAAAGCCGACAATAATCTCCGAGTTTTGTAATGCAATGCCTGAGGCCAGCTCCTGATTCTTTTCAACACTATTTGAAATCCCCATATGCGATTTTGTGCAACCCATGGTTAGTAGGCAGGAACAGAAAGTAGTGTTATCGGGGCCGAAAGGTCAGGTTGCATCCTTGTTTCAATGGCATCGCACAGGCCTGATTTACATACATTCATGAGGCTCCTGCCTGTTTGAGACGAAAGCTGGGGGTGTTAAAATACTTCAATCTACAGGCCCACCCCACCACTCCCACCCCTCCTCGGACCACCAGTAAATTAGGTCGGCCCAAAAACAGGGACAAAGTGAGTGGGCCCAAATCGCTCTCAATTTCCCAACCACTATTGCCCTATTTTCAGGTGTAAACCAGGCAGTAAATAGAATAATATCAACCCCACTGTGTGTGAAGTACCTGTAATAAAGTTCAGCATTAGGTCTGAGAACATTTTACCTGAAAGAAACTTTTCTCATTTCTCCTCCAGCTTTTCTTCAAAGCATTTGGAAAACAAATGGATACATACTGTTAAAAGTTAGAGGAGAAAATCTCTGACAGAATCCTATTAATGCATCATGAGAAATTCCATATTCTGTACACCTTCAGGCAGTACCTTTCTCAGAACTGCAGGTACACATGTAGTTGGTAACTCCCTTCAGTTGACAGAATGATAACTGTGGAAAATATCAAGTCCACGCTCAAGTTTTTAAGAAAGGCTGAGGCCTCCAGGTAAAAACATTCATAAATCTGCTCAAAAACATGAAAGGCAACCATATAGATCAGTTTAGTTGTGTCATCATGACATTTGTAATGTTTAAATAAAAAAGAAAGTCTTGCAATGATATAGCGTCTTTCATGATCTCAGGATGTCCCATAATGCTTTACAGCCAATGAAGTACTTTTGAAGTTTAGTCCATGTTGCAATGTAGGAAATGTGGCAGCCAATTTGCGCACAGCTAGGTCCAGCAATAGCAATGTGATAATGACCAGATAATCTGTTTTTCGATGTTGGTTGAGAGATAAATATTGGCCAGGACACTGCTCCCCTGCTGTTCTTCGAATAGTGCTATTGAGTCTTTCACATCCACCTGAGAGGACAGACGAGCAATGTTCCCGCTAATTGTTTTTTGTACTGAGTGGGCCACAAACTCCTTTGAGCGTGATCTTTTCATCTGTGGGCAATTCTTACAACAACAACAACAACAACATTTTTACAACCACAACAACGACCACAACACCAATCACTTAAAAGCATATTTACCATAGTGCCATATTACCACCCCACCATCTCAAATCATGAGACAAGTAGACAAGGTTCTATACAAGTTCAACATAATTTCTCTGCATTTGAATTCTATTCCTCTAGAAGTGAGCCCCAGTGCTTTATTTGCACTTTTATGGTTTTTTTAAATTGCGTTGCTACTTTTAATGATTTATAAATCTATACCCCTAGATCCCTTTGTTCCTTTACTCCATTTGGATTCTTATTTTCCAAGGAGTAGGTAACCTCCTTATTCTTCTTACCAAAATACATCACCTCACACTTATCTATACTGAAATTCATTTGTCATTTACATATCCATTCTGCAAGTTTGTTTGCGGTAGAATTACGCAAAAGCTCTTAGCTCATCATCTACAAACTCTATTTTTAAAATAAAATTACTTGTCAGAAATTACTGGGATATAAAAGAACTGCATAATAATGCATTAACACTTCACTCAGTTATATGGTTATGCATTGACAAACAATCCAAAAGCCCAAGGTAGGCTGAAAGAGGCATATCGATTTGTGCAATTTTATAGTTTTCAACATATTAGCCCTTCCCTCATATCACTATAGCAATGTAAACACAAGCAGCAGGAGCAGCGGCTTTCCTATGGCGTGACATGCTCTATGTCCATGTAAGTGATTCAAATATTAATCACAGTGCAACCAGACAACCAACAAATATAAAGTGCTGTAGTTTTTTAGATCGCAGTACAATATTTTAAAAAATTGGACAAAAACAGGGATCCGTATTTTCAATTTCAATCACTTCTATTAACTTATCGTTTCTCGTCCTTCTTGACTTGTCTGCAGTCTTTGACATGATTGACCCGCTCCCGCATCATTACCTCTGGTGTCCCCCAAAGATCTATCCTTGGCCCCCTCCTATTTCTCATTTACATGCTGCCGCTTGGTGACATCATCCGAAAACACAGCGTCAGTTTCTACATGTACGCTGATAACACCCAGCTCTACCTCACCACCACTTCTCTCGACCTCTCCACAGTCTCTAAATTGTCAAACTGCTTGTCCGACATCCAGTTCTGGATAAGCAGAAATTTCCACCAATTAAATATTGAACAGACCAAAGCCATTGTTTTCAATTCCCACCACAAACTCCATTCCCTAGCCACTAACTACATCCCTCTCTCTAACGTTTATCTTGGGCTGAACCAGACTGTTCGCAACCTTGGTGTCATATTTGACCCTGAAATGAGCTTCTGACAACATATCCGTGGCATAACTAAGACGACCTATTTCCACCTCCATAATATCGCAGGTCCTGCCCCTGCCTCAGCTCATCCGCTGCTAAAATCTTCATCCATGTCTTTGTTACCTCTAGACATGACTATTCCAACACACCCCTGGCTGGCCTTCCACATTCTACCCTGCGTAAACTTGAGATGATTCAAATCCAAATGCCTATGTCCTAACTCACCAAGTCCCGTTGAACTATCACGCCTGTGCTCGCCGACCTACATTGGCTCACAGTGAAGCAACGCTTTGATTTCTAAATTCTCATCCTTGTTTTCAAATCCCTCCATGGCCTCGCCCCTCCCTAGCTCTAATCTCCTCCAGTGCCACAACCGCCCGAGATATCTGCGCTTCTCTAATTCTGCCCTCTTGAGCATCCCTGATTATAATCGCTCAACCATTGGTGGCCATGCATTCCATTGCCTAGGCCCTAAGCTCTGGAATTCCCTCCCTAAACCTCTCTACCTCTCTTTCCTCCTTGAAGACACTCCTTAAAACTTACCTCTTTGACCAAGCTTTTGTTCATCTGCCCTAATTTCTCCTAATATGACTCGGTGTCAAATGTTTTATCTTACAATACTCCTGTGAAGTGCCTTGGGACATTTTACCACGTTAAAGGCGCTATATAAATACAAATTGTTAAACCAGCACACCCCCTGTATGTAACATGTTAGATAAGCAGCGCTTATTCACAAGTGCAGAAAAACACATACATAATTTGCGTCACCGAATTAAAAACAAAAAAGCAGGTAAAGCTATGATTTAACAGAAATAAACATTCATGTTTCTTCCTGGATAGGAGAACCAATCAAACTAACTTGGAAATGTTGACTATGGTGATATGGTGACATAAAGATGTTAATTTACGAATTTTGCATATTAATCCCTGTTCTTATCACAATGTGTCGAATTATTTTAGGTACTTCGCAATTAAATAGCAGGAAACAAACTTCATTGTACTCTCAATTATTAATCTCCTATTTCAAACATTTATACCAAATCGAAAATTGTATATTATTGGTTTAATTAAGTATTTTCTATATAAAAGCAAAATACTGCGGATGCTGGAATCTGGAATAAAAACAGAAAATGCTGGAAATCTCAGCAGGTCAGGCAGCATCTGTGGCGAGGAAGCAGAGTTAACGTTTCGGATCGATGACCCTTTGTCAGAACAAGTATTTTCTATGACTTTCTCAATCATCAAATAGTGGTTTCTTCTAAAGTGGCTTCCTGTAATTTTTATACACCATTACATAACTCTTGTTTCGATTAACACTCCACTAAATGTTTAAGAGGAAATCTATGTTTACATTATTCCTGGGACTTGTTTGGACTATAGAAAACAGACAAAATAAAATGGTTTGTGTTTCCCCCTTTTTGGTTATCTTCCTAAACGGCTTATAATATATTTTTTTAATAAAAGTAAAAAACAATATGTAACTCCTCCTAACCCTCCTCTCCCTCAATACCATGGTTACATGTTTGTGTAAAGCTACTCACTTCATTCAATTGCTCAAAACCAAATATTGAGAAATTTCAATTTTAAAATATTTTAAGCATTTCAGAGCCTCTTTGGACTGCAAAGACCAGGTTGAAACTTGTTTAGATGAGGGGAAAATTGATTTTTGCTTGTTTCTTCCAAAATCATATTTGAAACTTAGGGGGGAAAAGTGTTGTTAAAGCACATTTTTTGCGAAAAGTTAATTAAAAATCTTTAAATTCTTTCAAGTCTCGTTGCAGATTTAACAGAAGAAGTTGCTCCAAGTTTCACTTTCCCTCTTCAACGCTGTCATTAAACACACACCAAAGAAAAAAACCTCTAATTCCAAACGGAGCTCAAATAAGAAAGTGATTAAATTCCCCAGCCTTGGCGATGAATTGTTTTGGAGAAGTTGTTTCCTCTTTTTCTGCTGCTGTTCCTTCTGTCTCTCACAGACTCTGAGGTACAAACAAGGGCACAAACCTTCCCCCTCTCACATCATGATTTAAATAATCCTGATAAACTCCCTCAAAAAGGGGGCAATACCTGGCAAAGTTTAGCTGGAACTTACCGCGGGACATTCAACATCACTTTCCCGTATTTTTTCCCGGCTTTAAACAATTTTCTGAATTTTTAACATGTTTTTTTTTTTCATTTTTGTTTCATCGGGGGCCTAAAAATTGTTTTCTTTAGCCCCCTTCCAGCAGCCATTGTACATGTGCACCGCTTCCACCTGCATTGTTCCAAAGTGCGGGCACTGTTCAGTGCCCGGGAACCGCAACTGCAACTCCACAGAGAAAAGTTACTGACAGAATCTCGAGACAATGCTCACCGGACTCCAGGGCTCTGTAACTTAGCAAATGCCATTCCAATTCAGATCGGCTCTGAAGTCACAAATGACACTCCTGAGGATTCCTGGGGCAAGCCGAGAAATTGCCCTGCACCTGCTTGCAGCAACTGTAAGACTTACGTGGGCAATTGCTGGCCAGTCGCTGGGCTAATAGTACAATAACACAAGGGTACAGTGGGCTTGTTGGATCAATCGGACATTGGCTTTCACCTCTGGACCTGAGCTTCATTCATAAGCCAGTCATACCCAGCACTGGCTGGTGCAATCTAGAGTCAAGTATATAAACCTTAAAACATCTTAGCTACCCAGATAGGCTTAAATAGCTGGCTTTATATACTTTTAAAGAAATGCAGATTCGTGGACAATTTGATCAAGAAAATAATGAAGGAACTAGATTGTGTCCACACTGATTAATTAGATAGGTTGGGAAGGACCAGGGGTTACCCTGAAAAGTTACACAAAGGTAGAACTAGGTTAGATGTTAGACAGTTCTTCTTTTCCCAGAGAATAGTAGATCTTTGGAACAAGTTGCCTGCTTGTGCATTGAATGTTCATTTACTGTATACCTTCAAAAGAGAGCTGGATTACTTTCTGCTAGAACAGAGATCATATCATACAAAAGGCAACGTAACATAAATCATGACCAACACTGTCTCCTACACTAGTTTCAATCTACTGGGGAAGGCGGGGGGGGCAGTCAGAGATGAATTTTCCAGATGTTTTTTCCCTAATTGCCCTTTTATTTTTATTTGGGTATTAACCTCTCCCAGGAGCTAATATGGGTGGGTAAGGAATGGTGTAATTGTGAAGCATTAGGCATCATGACTGTATGAGACAGACTGGGTGGATTAGCTGGTCTTTTTCTGTCCGCCATTTTTCATATGCTCGTAAGTAATGAGCTAGAGTGGATTATAGACTGGCTAATTCATAGATTGGAGTGGATTATAGACTGGATAATATACAGACTGGAGTGGATTATAGACTGGATAATATACAGACTGGAGTGGATTATAGACTGGATAATATACAGACTGGAGTGGATTATAGACTGGATAATATACAGACTGGAGTGGATTATAGACTGGATAATATACAGACTGGAGTGAATTATGGACAGGATAATATACAGACTGGTGTGTGTTTTGCATTGTGCGCAGTGTGCAGAGATGGAGGTGAGCTCATCTGCTGTCTTCATCACCATGGGAGCCGACTGAGCTGTTTCGGGCACAGGTATCTCCAAGGTGAATTAAGGTGATCCGCCGCGGGTAGGGTCCAAACCTGCGCGGTGAGTTCAAATTTCCCATCAACACCTATACCAATCGGCCACCACAACTGCTGGGAGCTGGCTGAGCTCGGCTCTTCTACAGCTTCTGCCTGCAGCACATGGAACTTCCCAGAGGGTGACACAACCAATACATCACCTTATCATGTGGCCATTGCCCCAACTCTTTCCTTAAATTCTAATTGGATTCACCTCTGAGGTCGCAAGACTGTCAAACGACTCTGTCTGCATTCTGGGCTATTGTGTATTGGGCTCCTCCCCGCTCCAGCTCTCTGTCTTTCAATTGAAGTGTGCGAGAGCTCAGGTACTAGTGTGCGGCCATGCACCTTAGAGGGAACAGTGCAGACAGAGCCTCGGTCGCATCTGAAAGATGGCACCTCCGGCAGTGCAGCACTCTCACAGTACTGCACCGGAGTGTTAGTCTAGATCTTGGGCTCAATTGACTGGAGTGAGACTGGACCCCATAATCTTCTGACTCAGAGGTCAGAGGGCTACCACTGAGCCACAGCTGACACATTGGAAGTAATTGTAACTCCCCAAATCAGGTGGGTTTGGGACGGGTGAGAAGATAAAAGATAAATGTCACATCCAACTCCAACCCATCTTGAACCCACTCGCTTCTGGTTTTAATGAAGGCAAGATAGGGTTGGGCAACCAATCTGCTCTCAGGACGCAGGCTGGTTGTTAACAGCTTTCAAGGTATCTGTGTTTGGAAGTTTTAGTAATGTTGGCCGGGTTTCCCGGACCTCAGGAAACCCAGCAGGTAAAAAGAGGTGAGAAGGGCAGGATCCATAAAGTAAGTGCCTTTACAGCATTGCTTATGGGCCAGGAGGAGCAGGAGTGCTTCCTCCAGGCCAAACAATCTTACCTGTGACTCACCCCACAATCTCAACCACCGTCCAACACCCTATTATTCCCCCCGACCACCATCTCGCATCCCCCACTCCCCTTCCAGGACATAGCTGAAGGCCACTGCTGGCGAGACAGGGCAGCCCAAAACAGTCTTCTCTTGGGAGATCTGCCTGTGGAGGCATGAGCAGCTCGTGCCAGGTATGCTAAGACCTGGGGATCTATTTCCATAGATCCTTGGGCTTCTTGCGGGTGTATGCTGGTTGTGCAGTGCCGAGTCTGGGCCTGAAAACAAGCCCAGACCAATATGTATCCTTATATCTCTCTCAAGCCTTTTTCCAAATCCTGCCTGTAGCAATGTGTACCTCTGCCCAACTCGCATATCCCAGCATGTTCTTATTTATTATCACTCTGGGAAAGGGAGACCAAAAATAGCTGGCAAGTGTACAAAAATCCTGTAGCTTTTTGGAAGCATGTGGACAATCACATAATACATATATTGTGAGGTCAGCTCTGACTATAGCCATTGAGATCAATTAAGGAAGTCAGCTGTAGATTAACAAATGGTGTTGCCTACATCATCACATTTCAGCTCTCTACTGGTCTGACATTCAAGCGTACTCCCACTTGAATTTTAATCTTGTCAGAAAACTTTTTTTGACAGATTCTATTGTGAGGTTATTTGTCCTAACAGCTGTCCAACTGTTTAGGTTGCATGTAGGACTAAAGCTCTTTGAAGGAAAACAGTACGCTTGTCAATATTAAAGATCAAGTTTCAAGGTTCAAGGTTTTTGCAGTACAATGTTTTCTTCTAACGATTTCCTACTACTTTCCAATTATAGTCAAATACTTTAGTAAACTGTTTGCCAATTACTTAGAAAGGATTCTAATTTTCTTCCCTTCCCTCTCGAAGCCAATGACTCCTGCCATGGTACAGTTTTACAGGAGCCTGTGATGCCTTTCTTCAAGTGCAAGCCTCAGTAAAGAGTTTTATCAGGTTATTCGACCACAGAAGACATCACACCACAGTCTGTCCTGTTATTGCCCGACGTTCATAAATGTTCACTTTCCAATGGGGGTGGGTGGGGCAGGGGGCCACTGAATAGCAATCAAATGTGAAAGCTGATTTATTTCCTTATTTACTCCAGAAGTGCTGAGAGCAACTGCTACTCCCCAACTGTTGCCCAGTTGAGATCAGCTGATTAAGCATAGACCAGGAATGGGATCCAACACCTCCTAGGATATATGGCTGTGGACTTTACCTCACAAAGCCTTCAGAGGAGCAATATTAGTAGATTTTTCGCTTCTGTTTCCTGTTAGTCACAGTTACCACATTATCCCAACTGATGAACTTTGAGTTTAAAGCAATTGCAAACTGCTGAACAAACAGCCAACCACACCAATATATACTTTGATAAAAAAATTTATGAAAGACAAGCAAATATATTGTGAGGAATCATTTCAAAATGTAAAATATAAATATGACTAGGGCGTTTCAACAGTTTCCTTCTTCATAATTATCCATATGAGGAACATTTAGGGGGGAAATGACAGCTATACATTTGTGACAAATCTGAAATCAGCCTTGTTTAATATCCTAGAAATCTTTATACTATATATATTTGCTATCATCGAGACTCATGTGAATACCACTTTGAATTGATTACTGAAGACTTGGCTCCTCTGTGTCAGAAGGGAATCGAATCTATATTCATATGTCGGGCTGCAACTTAAAGACAATTTCAGATATCCAGCGATCAGGCTCATCCCAATTCTACAAAAATAGAGCTCTGGAAGGTTAGGTTTTAAAATATGCAAATATCCTCACCTAATATCAGTAAGCTTTATCACTCATTCTAGTCAGGAAATTGTTAGTGTTTGCGAAATTAGCTACAAGAAAAGACAGAGCTGATTATCGGCCGACCATAACTGCAATGCGAGATATCAGCAACTAGACACAGATGACACAAAAAACAATTACTTAGAAAGATGAAAATATAGATATACGTCACACATGCAAATACATAGGATATGCAGAAACACGATAAATTATACACCTAACTTCAATCAAAACTAAAAGATAGAAAATAAATATTTTCATACAAATAATCTGCCTTTACATATATTATGGGGTCGAGTTTCTGCTTGGTTGTGCTGGATTTTTAAGCACAATTCGCCCAAAATCAGCCTACCCTGCGGAATTTTAAGCAGTGCAAATCGAGATTCCGCAATCTTTTGCGCTAGTTTATAGAACATTGAGCTAGACGCCGCACCGCCCACAAAACGGCCACACCCCCAGGGTGAATTAATCACCAGTGGGAGTTTCCACTAATTGCATTGTTTTCAGGCTTTGAAGGAGGCTCCAAAAATTAAGATTGTTCTTTTGGGCACAAGAACGCTAATAGGCATGTTTTAAGAAGATTTTGAATGTATTTTTTATTTACTAAGAAACTGACTCCTGTACCCCAATATATCGACCAAATGGTCCTTATATTTTTTAGTAATTTTCAGTCATGTAAAATCAGAGGTGATGGATTGACACTGTGATTAAAGATGCTTATTTTTTTGTGAACAGCTCACTTTCAGCTATATTAATCAAATTGCAACTAATTATTGTTGAATATGCATGCCTGTTTACTGTGTGATGTCTGTGACACTGTTATACAACACTGAATGTACCCTTACACTGTACACACCTTACCTGTACACCAGAGGGTGCTGCTGTTGGAGACCTAAGGGTTACCTGCACACTGTAGGTAACCCAGTACATAAAGGAGTTCACAGCTTGGTGTCTTCACTCGAGGAGCTGCAAATAAAGGACAACAGGTCTACACAGTTTTAGTATCACACCCTGCCACATGGAATCATTTGCTAAAGATGTCTACATACACTACAACTGGCAACGAGGATATGAGGTCATGAACTACATGCTCAACATGTCTAACCTCTGCAACTTTCAACAATTTACAGAGGGAGAAGATTAAGATGCTTTTGTGGAAAGATTGGAACATTTCTTTATAGCCAACGACCTGGACGGGGACACACCGGCTACATGAGCGAACAAGCGCAGGGCCATCCTGCTTCGCAGTTGTGGGCCCACCATCCATTGTCTCGTCAAGGACTTGCTAGCCCCAGCGAAGACAACCACCAAAATCTATGAGGAACTTGTAACATTCATACAGGAATAACTAAAACCGAAAGAAAGCATCCTCTCAGCCAGGCACCGGTTCTACACTTACCAGCGACCTGAGGGCCAAGAAATTATTAAGTATGCTGCACACCTAAGAAGACTAGCTGCTCCGTGTGATTTTGGAGACCACCTAAATGAAGTCCTAAGGGACATATTCGTCATTGGAATCGGCCACGAGGACCTCTTGCACAAATTGCTCTCTGCTGACATCACGGTCACCCTGCAGAAAGCAATCCAAGTGAGCCAGGCCTACATGGTTTCGGCCAGCGACTCCAAGCGAATACTGACCCAGGACTCTAAACCGGCGAGCGCATTGCACTGCATGGATACTTCAAAAGGCAGGAAGGCTGCCCCGAGTCCAGCAACCCTGAGTCCGCTACATGGGGCAAATCGGATGGCTCCGTGCTGGCGCTGTGGAGAAAACCACAGGGCCCACCAGTGCCGCTACAAAGACTATGCTTGAAAATGCTACAAAGAGAAAGGGCACCTCCAAAGAATGTACAGAAAAAGCTGTACTCACCGCATCTCTGATGAGTTGGCTGATCACCCGGGCTCCGACACAGATGATGGTGAAGTTGCTCAAACCCTGGAAGAAGAGTATGGAGTTTATACCTGCTCCACCGAAAGTTCTCCATGGATGATGGAAGTGGACATCGACAGGGCCCCAGTCTCCCATGGAACTCGACACACGGGCGAGCCAGTCTGTGATGAGCCAAACAACCTTTGAAAAACTTTGGATAAATCCCGCCACAGCGTATGTGAAGGAGAGCCAGAAGATGGCGGCCGCACCACGAGGAGAAGAACCTGCAATCAAAATGGCCGCGGCCATACCAGGAGGGGCAGCATTGGAGGAGCGACGCGTGGCACTGAGCGGCCAATCGGATTGGGAGGCTCCCTTAAAGGAGACTGGTAACCAAAGAAATTTAAAGGGATAGTTTCAACTATTTTAGTACAAGAACTTTAAAGCTAAAGATGCAATAAAAGGGTGCAAGTGTGAAAATGTGTGTAATGTAACCATGAATTGTGATGCTGGTTTAACTAATGTGACTAATGAGAAGAATGCAGGTGTCAGTAAGATTAAGAACAAGTTGATTATGCTTAACAATTATGATAGAGAGTTTGAAATGCCTAATGTAACCATGTCTGTTGAGACCAGGACCTCCAAAAGTGATGCAAATGCTAGAATGTACAATGCAGGCTCGACTATGTGTGATCAGAGCCAAGGTGTCATGTATACTGGTAGGACATTGCCAAAGGACATTGGGTCCTACAGGGACCATGCTGATGCCAATGGAATCCCCCTGGACAATTGGAACAAATGTGATGTCCCTTGCAGGACACACACACACCCAATGGGAGCAGACCCACTATAGGGACAGTGGTCAATGGGCAGCCCAGCCACCAACAATGGCAACCTGCACTAGACCAGCCCTATTACCCCTGGCCACCAGGGCCAACACCAGGAGCGTGAGGCCAATACCCTCCAGCTTCCCTGGCAAAGCCTGGGATGACCTGACCCTCATCCCAATTGGTGGACAAGGAGCCCACCCAGTCATGTGCCCTGCCCACCACCCCACAACTACCCACATCACAGAATATACACTACACCCACTGCTGCTGTGGCTATCTCCCTGAGGGATCCCACAACAGTGACACCCACATGGTATGTGTGTGAGGGAGGGGAAACATATGAGGCCAGCCTCAAGCACAATGGTCACACCTGGCAACCACACAACCCTCACCACAACCTCCCATAGCCCACCACTGATCACCTCCCCAGGTCATGACAATAAGGATATAAAAAATGCTTAGGGGGGAGTGTTGTTGTATATGCATGCCTGTTTACTGTGTGATGTCTGTAACACTGTTATGCAATACTGAATGTACCCTTACGCTGTACACACCTTACCTGTACACCAGAGGGTGCTGCTGTTGGAGACCTAAGGGTTAAATAAAGGAGCTCACAGCTTGGTGTCCTCACTCGAGGAACTGCAAATAAAGGACTACAGGTCTACACAGTTTTAGTATCATACCCTGCCTCGTGGAGTCATTTGTTAAAGGTGTCTACATACACTACAACTACACTACAATTATCACTAATATATCAAGGAATATTTTTTAAAGCAACATTTTTTTTTTAAATGACGTAAAATGCTGCCTGATTGAGCCGGTTCATGGTATATTTTGCCGTCGGAGATATTCAAATGAGTTTGAGTGCAAACGCAACAAAAAAACACTTCTCAAAACAGGTGCAATATTGGGAGCAATTTGCACCCGGATTACCGATTGTGCCGAAACTCTACCCCTATATATCTAAATAAACTCTGTCTATACATCAGACAAATATATATACATGTACAATGAAATCATTAGCAACTTAGGAACATAAGAACATAGGAACCCCTCAAGCCTGTAGTTAGTCACATTGACAAATGTATCTATATAAATTCTAAATTAACCCATTTAATCAATCCACTACATCAGTTCTTCCAATTTAGCCTCATCCATTTTCGTATCCTCCTCCTGTTTGTAAAACAGGAAGAGAGGAATTAACATTGGAATTTCATTTACCCAGTCCAAAACGTAAAGTTTTCCAGTACTGACTTTAAATAGAACCAGATCTGTTCAGTGAAGCTCCAGCACTCAATGCAAAAAAAACAAAGCTGCAATGATTTCAACCAGGATGGCCTCCATGCAGAATCTGCCTCAGGGACACTCTGCTGCTCATGCCGCTACTTATAAGAGCATAAGAAATAGGAACAGGAATAGACCATATGGCCCTTTAACCCTGCTCCGCATTCAATAAGATCATGACTGATCCAGTCATGGACTCAGGTCCACTTCCCTGCCTGCTCCCCATAACCCCTTATCCTCTTATCATTTAAGAAACTGTATATTTCTGTCTTAAATTTATTCAATGTCCCAGCTTCCACAGCTCTCTGAGACAGCGAATTCCACAGATTTACAACCCTCAGAGAAGAAATTCCTCCCCATCTCAGTTTTAAAAGGGTGGCCCCTTATTCTCAGATTATGCCCTCTAGTTCTAGTCTCCCCCATCAGTGGAAACATCCTCTCTGCATCCATCTTATCAAGCCCCCTCATAGTCTTATATGTTTCGATAAGATCACCTCTCATTCTTTGGAATTCCAATGAGTAGAGGTCCAATCTACTGAACCTTTCCTCATAAGTCAACCCCCTCATCTCCTGAATCAACCTAGTGAACCTTCTCTGAACTGTCTCCAAAGCAAGTATATCCTTTCGTAAATATGGAAACCAAAACTGCATGCAGTATTCTAGGTGTGGCCGCACCAATACCCTGCATAGCTGTAGCAAGACTTCCCTGCTTTTATACTCCATCCCTTTTGCAATAAAGGCCAAGATTCCATTGGCCTTCCTGATCACTTGCTGTACCTGCATACTATCCTTTTGTTTTTCATGCACAAGTACCCCCAGATCCCGCTGTAGTGCAGCACTTTGCAATCTTTCTCCATTTAAATAATAACTTGCTCTTTGATTTTTTTCTGCCAAAGTGCATGACCTCACACTTTCCAACATTATACTCCATCTGCCAAATTTTTGCCCACTCACTTAGCCTGTCGATGTCCTTTTGCAGATTTTTTGTGTTCACCTCGCACATTGCTTTTCCTCCCATCTTTGTATCATCAGCAAACTTGGCTTCGTTACACTCAGTCCTTTCTTCCAAATCGTTAATATAGATTGTAAATAGTTGGGGTCCCAGCACTGATCCCTGCGGCACCCCACTAGTTACTGGTTGCCAACCAGAGAATGAACCATTTATCCCAACTCTCTGTTTTCTGTTAGTTAGCCAATCCTCTATCCATGCTAATATATTACCCCCAATTCCATGAATTTTTATCTTGTGCAGTAACCTTTTATGTGGTACCTTGTCAAATGCCTGCTGGAAGTCCAAATACACCACCTCCACTGGATCCCCTTTATCCACCCTGTTCGTTACATCCTCAAAGAATTCCAGAAAATTTGTCAAACATGACTTCCCCTTCATAAATCCATGCTGACTCTGCCTGACCGAATTTTGCTTTTCCAAATATCCTGCTACATTATATATTATACGTGAGCAGAGTTGGCCAGAGTTGGGTTAGGGACATAAATTAGGGGTAATTGCAGGGACTGTTTGACAGTGCCCACCAACCACCATTTACATGTGGTAGGGTGGGTAGAGGGCAAGTGATTATTGGGACTGGTGATTTTCAACAAGTAAAATTTTGATGGCTATTTTTGTGGCAGGTAAACCAGTAAGCCACACTACGGGAATGGTAGTGCCTAACTTACTGGACTAGCAATCAGAGGCCTGGACTAATGATCCGGAAACGTGGGCTGCGATATCGCCACACATGGCGGGATCAATGTGGCCGGAGTTGGTGGTGTGTGGAAAGCCCGCTCCCGACTCGAGCCCGCCCTCTGTCCAGAATCATCTGATGATTGGGCTTGTTAACCCGGCCTGCATCATCAGCCAGTTACCTTTAAAGGTACCATGTCCACAATGATTTTGACTGTTCTTCTGTCAGCGTCCTGCAGCATTGAGGTGCTGCAAACACTGAGAAGCACTGCACAGAGGTGCACGGCTACACCCAGGCTCTCTCGTGACTCCCTCCAGATGATTATGGAGGAAGTTTCAGCATGCAGGGAGGGCCTCTTCCCTTCACATGGGCAGAAGAGACCTCCTCAGGACAGTCATGCAGACTGGTTGCACATTGCACAGGAGGGCACAAGCAGGGATGTCGTCATGAGGAGCTGCTGCAGTCGCGCAAACTTTTCAATGATCTCAGTGGATCACGAAATGTTGCTGCAAAGCCACACTCACTCTCATCCTTGTTCAATTATACCAACTAACAACACACAAAGGTAGGCATTTGGTTCCTTTAGCCAATGTTCATGTGAAGTTTATGTTAATGTCAAACATTGAAATCTTTATTTTCAGCATTTCGTGTTCTTTGACAGATTTGTGGGCACCTTTGGAAGTAGCTTAGTGAGTTGTAGTGAATGGCAAGACATAGAAACATAGAAACATAGAAAATAGGTGCAGGAGCAGGCCATTCGGCCCTTCGAGCCTGCACCGCCATTCAATGAGTTCATGGCTGAACATGCAACTTCAGTACCCTATTCCTGCTTTCTCGCCATACCCCTTGATCCCCCTAGTAGTAAGGACTACATCTAACTCCTTTTTGAATATATTTAGTGAATTGACCTCAACAACTTTCTGTGGTAGAGAATTCCACAGGTTCACCACTATCTGGGTGAAGAAGTTTCTCCTCATCTCGGTCCTAAATGGCTTACCCCTTATCCTCAGACTGTGACCCTGGTTCTGGTCTTCCCCAACATTGGGAACATTCTTCCTGCATCTAACCTGTCTAAACCCGTCAGAATTTTAAACGTTTCTATGAGATCCCCTCTTATTCTTCTGAACTCCAGTGAATACAAGCCCAGTTGATCCAGTCTTTCTTGATATGTCAGTCCCGCCATCCTGGGAATCAGTCTGGTGAACCTTCGCTGCACTCCCTCAATAGCAAGAATGTCCTTCCTCAAGTTAGGAGACCAAAACTGTACACAATACTCCAGGTGTGGCCTCACCAAGGTCCTGTACAACTGTAGTAACACCTCCCTGCCCCTGTACTCAAATCCCCTCGCTATGAAGGCCAACATGCCATTTGCCTTCTTAACTGCCTGCTGTACCTGCATGCCAACCTTCAATGATTGATGTACCATGACACCCAGGTCTCGTTGCACCTCCCCTTTTCCTAATCTGTCACCATTTAGACAATAGTCTGTCTCTCTGTTTTTACAACCAAAGTGGATAACCTCACATTTATCCACATTATACTTCATCTGCCATGCATTTGCCCACTTACCTAACCTATACAAGTCACTCTGCAGCCTCATAGCATCCTCCTCGCAGCTCACACTGCCACCCAACTTAGTGTCATCCGCAAATTTGGAGATACTACATTTAATCCCCTCGTCTAAATCATTAATGTACAGTGTAAACAGCTGGGGCCCCAGCACAGAACCCTGCGGTACCCCACTAGTCACTGCCTGCCTGAAAAGTAGCCATTTACTCCTACTCTTTGCTTCCTGTCTGCCAACCAGTTCTCAATCCATGTCAGCACACTACCCCCAATCCCATGTGCTTTCACTTTGCACATTAATCTCTTGTGTGGGACCTTGTCGAAAGCCTTCTGAAAGTCCAAATACACCACATCAACTGGTTCTCCCTTGTCCACTCTACTGGAAAACATCCTTAAAAAATTCCAGAAGATTTGTCAAGCATGCTTTCCCTTTCACAAATCCATGCTGACTTGGACCTATCATGTCACCTCTTTCCAAATGCGCTGCTATGACATCCTTAATGATTGATTGCATCATTTTACCCACTACCAATGTCAGGCTGACCGGTCTATACTTCCCTGTTTTCTCTCTCCCTCCTTTTTTAAACGTGGGGTTAGATTGTCTACCCTCCACTCAATAGGAACTGATCCAGAGTCTATGGAATGTTGGAAAATGACTGTCAATGCATCCGCTATTTCCAAGGCCACCTCCTTAAGTACTCTGGGATGCAGACCATCAGGCCCTGGGGATTTATCGGCCTTCAATCCCATCAATTTCCCCAACACAATTTCCCGACTAATAAAGATTTCCCTCAGTTCCTCCTCCCTACTAGACCCTCTGACCCCTTTTATATCCGGAAGGTTGTTTGTGTCCTCCTTAGTGAATACCAAACCAAAGTACTTGTTCAATTGGTCTGCCATTTCTTTGTTCCCAGTTATGACTTCCCCTGATTCTGACTGCAGGGGACGTACGTTTGACTTTACTAACCTTTTTCTCTTTCCATATCTATAGAATCTTTTGCAGTCCATTTTAATGTTCCCTGCAAGCTTCCTCTCTTGCTCTATTTTCTCTGCCCTAATCAAACCCTTTGTCCTCCTCTGCTGAGTTCTAAATTTCTCCCAGTCCCCGGGTTCACTGCTATTTCTGGCCAATTTGTATGCCACTTCCTTGGCTTTAGTCCTATCCCTGATTTCCCTTGATAGCCACGGTTGAGCCACCTTCCCTTTTTTATTTTTACGCCAGACAGGAATGTACAATTGTTGTAGCTCATCCATGCGGTCTCTAAATGTCTGCCATTGCCCATCCACTGTCAACCCCTTAAGTATCATTCGGCAATCTATCCTAGCCAATTCACGCCTCATACCTTTAAAGTTACCCTTCTTTAAGTTTTGGACCATGGTCTCTGAATTAACTGTTTCCTTCTCCATCCTAATGCAGAGTTCCACCATATTATGGTCACTCTTCGCCAAGGGGCCTCGCACAATGAGATTGCGAATTAATCCTCTCTCATTACACAACACCCAGTCTAAGATGGCCTCCCCCTAGTTGGTTCCCCGACATATTGGTCTAGAAAACCATCCCTTATGCACTCCAGGAAATCCTCCTCCACCGTATTGTTTTCAGTTTGGTTAGCCCAATCTATACGCATATTAAAATCACCCATGATAACTGCTGCACCTTTATTGCATGCACCCCTAATTTCCTGTTTGATGCCCTCCCCAACATCACTACTACTGTTTGGAGGTCTGTACACAACTCCCACTAGCGTTTTCTGCCCTTTGGTATTCCGTAGCTCCACCCATACCGATTCCACATCATCCAAGCTAATGTCTTTCCTTACAATTGCATTAATTTCCTCTTTAACCAGCAACGCCACCCCGCCTCCTTTTCCTTTCTGTCTATCTTTCCTAAATGTTGAATACCAGCCTTGGTCACCCTGGAGCCATGTCTCTGTAATGCCAATCACATGGTATCCATTATCTGTTATCTGCACAGTTAATTCGTCCACCTTATTCCGAATACTCCCCGCATTGAGACTCAGAGCCTTCAGGCTTGCCTTTTTAATACACTTTGACCGTTTAGAATTTTGCTATAAAGTGGCTCTTTTTGTTTTTTGCCTTGGGTTTCTCTGCCCTCCACTTTTACTCATCTCCTTTCTGTCTTTTGCTTCTGTCTCCATTTTGCTTTCCTCTGTCTCCCTGCATTGGTTCCCATCCCCTTGCCATATTCGTTTAACTCCTCCCCAACAGCATTTGCAAACACTCCCCCTCGGACATTGGTTCCGGTCCTGCCTAGGTGCAGACCGTCTGGTTTGTACTGGTCCCACCTCCTCCAGAACCGGTTCCAATGCCCCAGGAATTTGAATCCCTCCCTGCTGCACCGCTGCTCAAGCCACGTATTCATCTGAGCTATCCTGCGATTCCTACTCTGACTAGCATGTGGCACTGGTAGCAATCCCGAGATTACTACTTTTGAGGTCCTAAATTTTAATTTAGCTCCTAGCTCCTTAAATTCGTCTCTTAGGACCTCATCCCGTTTTTTACCTATATCGTTGGTACCAATGTGCACCACGACAACTGGCTGTTCACCCTCCCTTTTCAGAATGTCCTGCACCCGCTCCGAGACATCCTTGACCCTTGCACCAGGGAGGCAACATACCATCCTGGAGTCTCGGTTGCGGCCGCAGAAACGCCTATCTACATAAGGGTATCCCCCACAATGGTGATGAGTGTGAAAGGATTGGCTTGGGCTTTGCAGGGATGCTTTATGGGGGTGGTGTGGGGTGGTGAAATTAATGTGACCATGGTGAGGCCATCCTTTGCCTCCCAGGCAGTAATGAGTTTGGGTGCTGATGCCCTGTGACCTGTGGAGCATCAGATGATTGCGGAGATTTGTGTTGCTGTTGGTGATGCTGGTGTGTTTAGTGATGTTGGTATTTGGGCTGATTCTGAGGAACAAGGTCAGATTTTTTTCAAGGCACCGATGCTGCTGGAATAGATGGCAGGTGAGTTTGAGATGACACAAGTGATCTGTCAATGGTGAGAGAGGTTGCTCCAAGGAGGTGACAGTGAATAGAGAGTTCACTCCAAACACTTCCAACTGCATACAGGTCAAAAGTCTCTTCCAAATCCTGAAGCCTTATGTCATTGGAAAGTGAGCAGCTGTGAAATGATAGCTTTTATATCACTTCTGCAGCTGAAAATTAGCCAAAGTTATGGAGAGTCACTGCGAATCCGACTCCACTTACCTGCCATATTCTCCGAGGGATGGCAAACCCGTCAAAAGGTTGGTAAAATTTAAGTGCCTGCTTTTAAGCCTCTTAACTGGCATTCAACTACCTTTTAACGATCTTAATTAACTGACCCACCGCCTGCTGTCAGGTCTGCGATCCGCACACAGACCTGACAGGTCAGAAACTCACACGGAGGCGTGTTTAGTGCGGGATTCCGACCCACTGTCAATCAGGGCCAATTTGACAGGGGACCCGCCTCCAAACCCGCACTGGCACGGCTGTGAAGATTCTGGCCGTGAGTTCAAATCTCGTCACAGCAGCTGGAGAATTTCAATTCAGTTAATTAAATAAATCTGGAATAAAAAGCTAGTATCAATAATGGTTATCATGAAACAATCAAATTGTTGTAAAAACCCATCTGCTTCACTAATGTCCTTTAGGGAAGGAAATCTGTCCTCCTTACCTGGTCTGGCCTATATGTGACTCCTGACCCATAACAATGTGGTTGACTCTTAACTTCCCTCGGAAATGGTTTGGCAAGCCATTCAGTTGTAACAAATCGCTACGAGAAACAAGAATAAGAACAAAACCGGACAGGGGATCAGCCGGCATCGACCTAGGCATCAGCTTCGGACACGACAACAGCACACCCAGCTCAGTCGACCTTTAAAATCTTCCTCACCAACATCTGGCGACTTGTGCCAAAATTGGGAGAGCTGTCCCACAGACTAGTCAAGCAACAGCCTGACATATTTATACTCACAGAATCATTCCTTTCAGCCAATGCCCCAGATTTCTCCATCAACATCCCTTGGCATGTCCTGTCCACGGGCTGGACAAGGATGGTGGCACAGTGGTATACACTCGGGAGGGGTTAGCTCTGGGAGTTCTCAACATTAACTCCGGACCCCATGAAGTCTCATGGCTTCAGGTCAAGCATAGGCAAGGAAACCTTATTCTGGTTACCACCTATCACCCTCTCTCAGCTGTTGAATCAGTACTCCTCCATGTTGAACACCACTTCGAAAAAGCACTAAGGGTAGAAAAGGCACAGAATATACTCTGGGTGGGGGACTTCAATGTCCATCACCAAGAGCTGCTCAGTGTCCATCACACCTGACTGAGCTGGCCGACTCCTGAAGGACATAGCTGCTAGACTGGGCCTGCAGCAGGTGGTATGAGAACCAACACAAGGGGAAAACCTTACCTCACCAATCTACCTGTCACAGATGCATCTTTCCATAACAGCATTGGTCGCAGTGACCACCGCACAGTCCTTGTGGAGACGGAGTCCTGCCTTCACATTGAGGACACGCTCCATTATGTTATGTGGCACTACCACCGTGTTAAATGGGATAGATTCAGAACAGATCTAACAGCTTTAAACTAAGCATCCATGAGGCACTGTGGGCCATCAGCAGCAGCAGAATTGTATTCCACCACAATCTCTAACCTCATGGCCGGGCAAATCCCTCACTCTACCATTACCAACAAGCCAGAGGACCAACCCTGGTTCAATGTGGATTGTGGAAGAACATGCCATAGAAACATAGAAACATAGAAAATAGGTGCAGGAGCAGGCCATTCAGCCCTTCTAGCCTGCACCGCCATTCAATGAGTTCATGGCTGAACATGAAACTTCAGTACCCCCTTCCTGCTTTCTCGCCATAACCCTTGATCCCCCGAGTAGTAAGGACTTCATCTAACTCCCTTTTGAATATATTTAGTGAATTGGCCTCAACTACTTTCTGTGGTAGAGAATTCCACAGGTTCACCACTCTCTGGGTGAAGAAGTTTCTTCTCATCTCGGTCCTAAATGGCTTACCCCTTATCCTCAGACTGTGACCCCTGGTTCTGGACTTCCCCAACATTGGGAACATTCTTTCTGCATCTAACCTGTCTAAACCCGTCAGAATTTTAAACGTTTCTATGAGGTCCCCTCTCATTCTTCTGAACTCCAATGAATACAAGCCCAGTTGATCCAATCTTTCTTGATAGGTCAGTCCCGCCATCCCGGGAATCAGTCTGGTGAACCTTCGCTGCACTCCCTCAATAGCAAGAATGTCCTTCCTCAAGATAGGAGACCAAAACTGTACACAATACTCCAGGTGTGGCCTCACCAAGGCCCTGTACAACTGTAGCAACACCTCCCTGCCCCTGTATTCAAATCCCCTCGCTATGAAGGCCAACATGCCATTTGCTTTCTTAACCGCCTGCTGTACCTGCATGCTAACCTTTAATGACTGATGTACCATGACACCCAGGTCTCGTTGCACCTTCCCTTTTCCTAATCTGTCACCATTCAGATAATAGTCTGTCTCTCTGTTTTTACCACCAAAGTGGATAACCTCACATTTATCCACATTATACTTCATCTGCCATGCATTTGCCCACTCACCTAACCTATCCAAGTCACTCTGCAGCCTAATAGCATCTTCCTCGCAGCTCACACTGCCACCCAACTTAGTATCATCCGCAAATTTGGAGATACTGCATTTAATCCCCTCGTCTAAATCATTAATGTACAATGTAAACAGCTGGGGCCCCAGCACAGAACCTTGCGGCACTCCACTAGTCACTGCCTGCCATTCTGAAAAGTACCCATTTACTCCTACTCTTTGCTTCCTGTCTGACAACCAGTTCTCAATCCACGTCAGCACACTACCCCCAATCCCATGTGCTTTAACTTTGCACATTAATCTCTTGTGTGGGACCTTGTCGAAAGCCTTCTGAAAGTCCAAATATACCACATCAACTGGTTCTCCTTTGTACACTTTACTGGAAACATCCTCAAAAAATTCCAGAAGATTTGTCAAGCATGATTTCCCTTTCACAAATCCATGCTGACTTGGACCTATCATGTCACCATTTTCCAGATGCACTGCTATGACATCCTTAATAATTGATTCCATCATTTTACCCACTACTGAGGTCAGGCTGACCGGTCTATAATTCCCTGTTTTCTCTCTCCCTCCTTTTTTAAAAAGTGGGGTTACATTGGCTACCCTCCACTCCATAGGAACTGATCCAGAGTCAATGGAATGTTGGAAAATGACTGTCAATGCATCCGCTATTTCCAAGGCCACCTCCTTAAGTACTCTAGGATGCAGTCCATCAGGCCCTGGGGATTTATCGGCCTTCAATCCCATCAATTTCCCCAACACAATTTCCCGACTAATAAAGATTTCCCTCAGTTCCCCCTCCTTACTAGACCCTCTGACCCCTTTTATATCCGGAAGGTTGTTTGTATCCTCCTTAGTGAATACCAAACCAAAGTACTTGTTCAATTGGTCTGCCATTTCTTTGTTCCCCGTTATGACTTCCCCTGATTCTGACTGCAGGGGACCTACGTTTGTCTTCACCAACCTTTTTCTCTTTACATACCTATAGAAACTTTTGCAATCCGCCTTAATGTTCCCTGCAAGCTTCTTCTCGTACTCCATTTTCCCTGCCCTAATCAAACCCTTTGTCCTCCTCTGCTGAGTTCTAAATTTCTCCCAGTCCCCAGGTTCGCTGCTATTTCTGGCCAATTTGTATGCCACTTCCTTGGCTTTAATACTATCCCTGATTTCCCTAGATAGCCACGGTTGAGCCACCTTCCCTTTTCTATTTTTACGCCAGACAGGAATGTACAATTGTTGTAATTCATCCATGCGGTCTCTAAATGTCTGCCATTGCCCATCCACAGTCAACCCCCTAAGTATCATTCGCCAATCTATCCTAGCCAATTCACGCCTCATACCTTCAAAGTTACCCTTCTTTAAGTTCTGGACCATGGTCTCTGAATTAACTGTTTCATTCTCCATCCTAATGCAGAATTCCACCATATTATGGTCACTCTTCCCCAAGGGGCCTCGCACAATGAGATTGCTAATTAATCCTCTCTCATTACACAACACCCAGTCTAAGATGGCCTCCCCCCTAGTTGGTTCCTCAACATATTGGTCTAGAAAACCATCCCTTATGCACTCCAGGAAATCCTCCTCCACCGTATTGCTTCCAGTTTGGCTAGCCCAATCTATGTGCATATTAAAGTCACCCATTATAACTGCTACACCTTTATTGCATGCACCCCTAATTTCCTGTTTGATGCCCTCCCCAACATCCCTATTACTGTTTGGAGGTCTGTACACAACTCCTACTAACGTTTTTTGCCCTTTGGTGTTCTGCAGCTCTACCCATATAGATTCCACATCATCCAAGCTAATGTCTTTCCTAACTATTGCATTAATCTCATCTTTAACCAGCAATGCTACCCCACCTCCTTTTCCTTTTATTCTATCCTTCCTGAATGTTGAATACCCCCTGAATGTTGAGTTCCCAGCCCTGATCATCCTGGAGCCACGTCTCTGTAATCCCAATCACTTCATATTTGTTAACATCTATTTGCACAATTAATTCATCCACCTTATTGCGGATACTCCTTGCATTAAGACACAAAGCCTTCAGGCTTGTTTTATTAACACCCTTTGTCCTTTTAGAATTTTGCTGTACAGTGGCCCTTTTTGTTCTTTGCCTTGGGTTTCTCTGCCCTCCACTTTTCCTCATCTCCTTTCTGTCTTTTGCTTTTGTCTCCTTTTTGTTTCCCTCTGTCTCCCTGCATTGGTTCCCATCCCCCTGCCATATTAGTTTAAATCCTCCCCAACAGCACTAGCAAACACTCCCCCTCGGACATTGGTTCCGGTCCTGCCCAGGTGCAGACCGTCCGGTTTGTACTGGTCCCACCTCCCCCAGAACCGGTCCCAATGCCCCAGGAATTTGAATCCCTCCCTGCTGCACCACTGCTCAAGCCACGTATTCATCTGCGCTATCCTGCGATTCCTACTCTGACTATCACGTGGCACTGGTAGCAATCCCGAGATTACTACTTTTGAGGTCCAGGAGCAGCATCAGGCATACCTAAAAATGAGGCGCCAACCAGGGAAACTGCAACACAGGGCGACATGCATGCTAAACAGCAGATGCTATAGACAGAGCTAAATGATCCCACAATCAATGGATCAGATCAAAACTCTGCAGTCCTGCCATATCCAGTCGTGAATGGTGGTGGACAATTAAACAACTAAGAGGAGGAGGCTCCATGAATATCCCTATCCTCAATGATGACGAAGCCCAGCACGCAATGCAAAAGACAAGGCTGAAGTGTTTGCAACCATCTTCAGCCAGAAGTGCTGAGTGGATGATACAAATCGGCCTCCTCCTGAGGTCTCCACCATCACAGAAGTCAGTCTTCAGCCAATTTGATTCATTCCACGTGATATCAAGAAATGGCTGAGTGCACTGGATGCAGCAAATGCTTTGGGCCCCGACTACATCACAGGTGTCGTGCTGAAGACTTGTACTCTAAAAGTAGCTGCACCTCTAGCCAAGCTGTTCCAGTAAAGCTACAACACTGGCATCTACACGACAATGTGGAAAACTGACCAGGTATGTCCTGTCAACAAAAAGCAGGACAAATCGTGGAGTCCATTATTAAGGAAGCAGGAGCGGGACATTGAATTATGCTTTTCCAAATCAAGCAGAGTCAGCATGATTTTATGAAAGGGAAATCATGTTTGACAAATTTGCTGGAATTCTTTGAGGATGTAATGAGCAGGGTGGATAAGGGGGAACCAGTGGATGTGGTGTATTTGGGTTTCCAGAAGGCATTCGATAAGGTGCCACATAAAAGGTTACTGCACAAGATAAACGTTTACAGGGTTGGGGGTAATATATTACTATGAATTGAGGATTGGCTAACTAACAGAAAACAGAGAGTCGGGATAAATGGGTCATTTTCCAGTTGGCAAACAGTAACTAGAGGGGTGCCGCAGGATCGGTGCTAGATCCTCAACTATTTACAATCTATAGTAATGACTTGGATGAAGGGACCGAGTGTAATGTAGCCAAGTTTTCTGATGATACAAAGATGGGTGGAAAAGCAAATTGTGCAAAGGGATATAGACAGGCTAAGTGAGTGGGCAAAAATTTGGCAGATGGAATATAATGTAGGAAAATGTGAGGTTATCCACTTTGGCAGAAACAATAGAAAACAAATTATAATTTTAAATGGAGCAAAATCGTAAAATGCTGCAGTACAGAGGGACCTGTGGGTCCTTGAGCATGAAACACAAAGTTAGTATACAGGTACAGCAAGTAATCAGGAAGGCCAATGGAATGTTGACCTTTATTGCAAGGGGGATAGAGTATAAAAGCAGAGAAGTCCTGCTACAACTCTATACAGGATATTGATGAGGCCACACCTAGAGTACTGCGTATAGTTTTGGTCTCCGTATTTAAGAAAGGATATACTTGCATTGGAGGCTGTTCAGAGAAGGTTCACTAGGTTGATTCCGGAGATGAGGGGGTTGACTTATGAAGATAGGTTCAGTAGGTTGAGCCTATACACATTGGAGTGTAGAAGAATGAGAGGTGAAACATATAAGATAATGAGGAGGCTTGACAAGGTGGATACAGGGAGGATATTTCCACTCATAGGGGAAACTAAAACTAGGGGACATAGTCTCAGAATAAGGGGCCGCCCATTTAAAACTGAGATAAGGAGGAATTTCTTCTCTCAGAGAGTTGTGATTCTATGGAATTCTCTGCCCCAGAGAGCTGTGGAGGCTGGGTCATTGAATATATTTAAGGCAGAGATAGATATTTTGAGCTATAAGGGAGTAAAGGGTTATGGGGAGCAGGCTGGGAAGTGGAGCTAAGTCCATGATCATATCAGCCATGATCTTATTAAATGATGGAGCAGGCTCAAGGGGCCAGGTGGCCTACTCCTGCTCCTATTTCTTATGTAATCCAATCCGGCCAATTACCGCCTCATCAGTCTACTCTCAATCATCACCAAAGTGTTGGAAGGTCTCGTCAACAATGGTATCAAGCGGCACTTACTCACCAATAACCTGCTCACTGATGCTCAGTTTGAGTTCCGCCAGGACCACTCAGCTCCATACCTCATTATAGTCTTGGTCCAAACATGGACAAAAGAGCTGAATTTTCCTCTAAATCTCTTATTAATTACTTTAAATCGAAGTCCCATGTTTGTTGACCCTCCCTCTGCCAAGGAAAATAGGTCCTTCCTGTCCACTCTATCTCGGCCCCTCATGATTTTATACACCTCAATAAGGTTACCCCTCAGTCTCCTCTGTTCCAAGGAAAACAAATCCAGCCTGTTCAATCTTTCCCCATAGCTAAAATTTTCAATGACTAGGCAACAACCTTGTAAATATCTTCTGTACCCTCTCCAGTGCAATCATATCTTTCCTGTAATGAGATGACCAGAACTGCACACAGTACTTTAGCTGTGGCCTTACGAGTGTTTTATAGAGTTGAAGCATAAGCTCCCTGCTCTTATATTCTATACCTCGACTAATAAAGGCAAGTATTCCGCATGCCTTCTTCACCACCTTATCTACCTTCAGGGATCTGTGGACCTGCACTCCTGGGCTAATTTTGGATCCAACTTGCCACTTTCCCCTAGATACCACTTTCATCTAGATACCACTTTCATAACCAGTCTGCCATTGTGGGACCTTAACAAAAATCTATATACACCACATCAAAGCACTACCCTCATCTACTGTGGAAATGTATTTTTATCTAAGCTGATACCACACGGTATTTTTGTGCCCTTTTTAATATATAACAAAATGGAGTCCTGGTCATTCCAGAAATTTCTGCATAAAGCAGTCGGCTTGCATAAACAGCTAAACCTGGCTTGAAATGGCTGATAGCCACCAGACAGCTAGGAGACAAGTCCTGCTGAGACAAGTACCCCGCCCCCCCCCCCTATGGTGCTCTCCTATTGTCCATACAACACCAGTTCCACTCCATCCCAGCCTTTTCGAAGTACTCAAACCACCAGCCATTATCTCTTGTAGAGACCTCATCCATTTGATGCAAAAAGATAACTGACCAAGAAACTGGACAATCCTGACACAATGCAAGACAGGTAATAGCTCATTACCACACTCTCATCCAATAATGGCCGGCTGGCCTATTAATAACCCTGACAAAAGGAAATATCTGGAAACCATGTCAGGACAAGGATGTAGTAATTAACTCTTTATCTGTATTCACTGACTGCGAGACAGAGCCAATACACAGGGAGAGGCCATAACTTGGGTTTTACTGTATAAATATCTTGTGAAACTGTACCATTTCGGAGGTGTTCACTTAGCCATTGACTGAGTGTGACCTTTCCCTTGCTAGCAAGTAAATTAAAGAAACTTCTGCCGGAGCTGAAGGTGTCTGAGTCATTTATCGGAGGTCGAGATTTCGACAGTAACTTCTTGGAGGTTCCACCGAGGTGCATACTCTCTGCCCTATGAGTACAACGGATACAGGCATAGTGCCTCTCCAGTGAAAGGCTTCAGTGGCCAAAACAAGGTGAGCCTTTTGCTCACAAGAGGTTTCTTCACTGTTGAATCGCATATGTAATCTGTTGTCCACAGGGGAGGTACTGCAATCTACGAGACTCGACATTTAAAAGCTAAAGTTATTTTTTTATAACCCTTTCTTTCTCAGCTCGCAAGCAGAAGAGAACTGGTTCTGGAAAAATCTCGAAACAGCCCGGGGAAGGTTTTAGTAGGTAAGGTAGAAACAGCACTATTAGGGGAAGAAAAAAAGGTTCTTGAAGGTTCTTATGTGATAAGATTAGAAAAAAAAAATGCTAATCGATCGAAGGTTCTTATGTGATAAGAGTTAATTCGGAAAAGGTTCTTATGTGAGAAGAGTAGGAAAACAAAAAGCGCAATCGATCGAAGGTTCTTATGTGATAAGAGTTAGGATAATGGAACCATAAGTATTATAAGTTTTATAAGTTTTATAAGTTTTATTAGGATAAGTTAAGGGCTCGGTCTGTAGTGGCGTATAACGCAGACTGAGAATTGATTATTTGTTTAGATAAAGTTTAAGGTTATGATTTGTATACTCGCGTGAATGTTGTTTGTCCTAGTTGTCCTTGTTATACTGTTGTGTGCAATACCTTTGTGCGACATTGCAATTAGAGAAACGGGAAGAGTCACTCGGGAAAATTGTGATTCGGGAAAAACAAGGATTGATTAAGAGAAGAAACAGTAACTGATTGATCAATTACAGTTGGTTCATGCCAACATATCTCACACACCCAGACTGAGCCGAATTAAGAGCCTTTTCAGTCCACGTAACGGCCAGGAGAAGTGGATGTAAAGAACTCGGTTGGCCGAAAGGATTGTGAGATCAGAAACTGGAAAATCTTAATCATCCAGAATAGGTGCCGGAGCAAGTTAAAACACCACAAAAGGCACACCAGCCTATGTCATGCTCCAGAATTGTGGTCAGTCTTCAATTGACCAAAGAAAAAAGGGGTAAAGTGGATTAAGGGTGAAAACAGGCCATTTCCACCCGATGGTTCATTTAATTTAGAGAGAACAACATGTCTAGAGGAGTGTCTTATAAACAGAGATCCAGGTAGAAGAGGTTAAAAAAAAAGGAAAGTAATAGAAAAGGCCTGGGTTCCAATACTTCAAGCCCGTGTAAAATTAACAGAGGAAGTAAATCAATATGTAAAAAAAAAAGATAACCTGATAGTGACTTATGGATTCAAAAAATAAAGCTAACCAAAAAAAAAGCTTTATTGAATGGAGAGAGACTTTTGTGAATGTCTTGTCTTTGAATGAGAGTGCTTCTGTGTTTTTTTTCATGTGTCTGGAAACCTGTTTGGAAAGGTTGTGGAGCTGCCTGTTTGTTTTAGCTCCACTCACTTTTTCAAACAGAGTGAAGTTTTTTTAACCCTTCATAGTGTTGTCCTGTATGTGGGAAGTTTAAGACATTTTAAGTTAGAAACGCAAGTGTGGATTTATTCGGATGAGAAGTTACGGAGCTAGGAAATGCACAAAGGATAGGTTTGTTGAGACATGGTCCCGGTGGTTAAAAAAAAGAATTTATTTAACACGGTCACTTACTTGTCGAAAGAAGACACGCAATCATTGATTATATTGGTATGAAAGACATAAATTTAGTCTAGGAGTGAGATAAAGAACGGGGAAGGGAAGTTGTAATGCCTTTTTTTTTAAAAGCCTTTGTGAGTCTCTCGAGGTTCAGGCTGGGGGAGTACGCTCCCATTGTCCTTGGTATAAAATCTTGACGCGAAAGCTTCTAGCTCAGTAAGAGGATTTTTTTTTAGATAAAGAGTGGCAGTACAATATTTGAATTGGGATTTTGAGATATTTCAGGTGATCTCCTTGATCAACATTTTGGGTGTATTGGAAAAATCTTGGGTTTGGAAGCCTTTTAATAAAATTAGAAAATAAGTACTTTACATTCTGTGATCTGTGAATCACTATAAGCATAAATGAGAAATCCGTGTAACACACCGATTCTTCCGGTTCAGAAGCCCAATAGTGCCAAATGGAGGTTTGTCCATGACCTACGAGCTGTGAATGAATCTACTATATTCTCACAATGCTTAAAGAAGGATTTGGAATGAAGTATCCCGGAATGCTTTCCAGAGTCTTAAACAGTCCCTCACTTCAGCACCAGCCTTGGGATTGCCAGATTACACTAAGCTATTCAACTTATTTGTGCATCACAAGTCGGGTTTTGCACAATCTGTTTTGACTCAGTTACATGGGGACAGGCAGCGACCGGTAGCGTATTTCAGTACCCAACTAGACCCAGTGGCACGCGAACTACCAGGATGTCTTCCTTCGCTGGCAGCAGCTTATTATGCTGTACGTCAGGCTCAGACAATAACTCTAAATCATCAGACCATTATATACATCCCACACTCTGTCGAGATTTTACTGACTAAATGTGCCACCCAACACCTAAAAATAAGCTGGCAAAATTATGCAATGACACTGGACAGAAATGCTGCCCGTCACTGCATGAGATAGTTATGGGACGTCCCCAACGACTACCTTTTACAGCACCATTTACTGCAAAACAAATGGACATCCACAAAATGGAGGAAAATATGTTGAGTTATTTTATTGCACCAACCAAATGTATTTCCAGCTTTCATTCACAGGTAAAGGAAGCTCAAGTCGAGCCAGCGGAAGGGAAGTGTCGTAACCTGGAGCCCGGGGAATTCGTTTACATCAAAATCTTTAAAAGAAAAAGCAGTCTACAGCCAAGATTTGAAGGACCATACCAGGTCTTGCTGGCGACTAATACTGCAATCAAGGTAAAGGAAAGACCAACATGGATCCATGCGTCCCATTGCAAAAGGGCACCCAACCAGGAGGAAGGGAAGAAGGAACCAGAGGAACAGAAAAAGGAAGACTGAATAAGGAACTGTACGGACTATGGGGACTGATGGTGCTGGGCTTGACAGGGTTTTACTTTGCATTATTGATTATACCAGGGGTACAGACACGCCACCGAAGGGAACTGCAAGTAAACGTATTTATGGCACTGAGTCACAAGTATGCTCAAGAAAGAAACTTGTTGAGTTGTTGGATATGTTCCCATGTACCTGTCCACTCCAAAGGGGGTATTCCCCTGAGATCTGTCCCCTTTAACGAATCAGAAATGGTAGAATGGTTGATAGTGCAAAATAGGACAAACCTAACCAAGGTGTCATAAATGAAGGAGCAAACAGAATGGGGGTCAGCAGGGTATAAACTTACAGCCTTCCAGGGATGGTACCAGCCCAATTATAATAATAACCGTCAGCCACCCTTCCTAAGTATTACTCCCGGAATAGGAAATCCTGAAGGTATAATATGCCTAGTGAGTGATGAGACTAAAGAACCAGAAATGGGACGCAGCAAGTGTTCCCAAATGACTAAATGGCAAGCCACAACTAATCCCACTGATGGGAGAAAGATAGCAACCGTTGGCTGGACAATGGTCCATAACAAAGCCCCAGGTGAAGGGTGGGAAGATGAGACCACTCGAGTATGGATGGCGCGAAAGGACCAGGAGCTGACGTCCTATGATTGCACCTACTTTATTTGTGGCCATAAAGCCTACCCATGGTTACCAGCCAACTGGACAGGGTCCTGTTACTCAGGATATGTAGTACCCTTTATCAGATCAATAAAGACTCTCAGGGATGCCTATGGAAGTCATAGGCTTAAACGGGATTTGACATGGCTAAACGGAATATTCAAGGTAATGGTGCCACCCTATGGAATAGCATCAACCGAATGGCAGTTACGGGAACTGGCTAACTTAGTCGAATCAGTAGCCAACACGACTTCCCAAGCCTTTGAAGGGGTGAAGGATGAAATGGTAGCTATTCGAACAGTGGCTCTCCAAAATCGTATGGCCTTAGATTATCTCCTAGCCAAGGAAGGAGGGACATGCGCATTAATAGGTGGAGAATGCTGTACGTATATCCCAGATAAATCAGAAGAAATCGGCAGTCTAGCTGAATACATTAGGAAAAATGTAATAGAGTATAAACAGACAGTTGGCCAGGATGATATCACCTTGTGGGGTTGGGCATCGGGATGGTTGGGATCCCTAGGGAGATCTGTGGTACAGCGTTTGATCATATTCCTGCTGATAGTCTTCGCCCTCTATCTATTATTTGTCTTGGTTAAGTGTTGCTGTGGCAGGGTGGGAAAAAACCATGTTACCTACCGAGACCACAGCTAGAGTTATGGTAGCAACAACTACTGAAGGCTCTTGTGTGGAAATGAAAATAGAGAGACTGTACAAGATCAGAATGGATTAAGTTGTCCTTGTGAAGGACAAACTGGGGGAATGTGGAAATGTATTTTTATCTAAGCTGATACCACACGGTATTTTTGTGCCCTTTTTACTATATAACAAAATGGAGTCCTGGTCCTTCCAGAAATTTCTGCATAAAGCAGTCGGCTTGCATAAACAGCTAAACCTGGTTTGAAATAGCTGATAGCCATCAGACAGCTAGGAGACAAGTCCTGCTGAGACAAGTACCCCCCATGGTGCTCTCCTATTGTCCATACAACACCATTTCCACTCCATCCCAGCCTTTTCGAAGTACTCAAACCACCAGCCATTATCTCTTGTAGAGACCTCATCCATTTGATGCAAAAAGATCACTGACCAAGAAACTGGACAATCCTGACACAATGCAAGGCAGGTAATAACTCATTACCACACTCTCATCCAATAATGGCCGGCTGGCCTATTAATAACCCTGACAAAAGGAAATATCTGGAAACCATGTCAGGACAAGGATGTAGTAATTAACTCTTTATCTGTATTCACTGACTGCGAGACAGAGCCAATACACAGGGAGAGGCCATAACTTGGGTTTTACTGTATAAATATCTTGTGAAACTGTACCATTTCGGAGGTGTTCACTTAGCCATTGACTGAGTGTGATCTTTCCCTTGCTAGCAAGTAAATTAAAGAAACTTCTGCCGGAGCTGAAGGTGTCTGAGTCATTTATCGGAGGTCGAGATTTCGACACTACCCGCCTTGTTACCTCTTCAAAAAATTAAATCAAGTCAGTTCCTCAGAGCAGTGTCCGAGGCTCAACCATCTTCAACTGCTTCATCAATGACCTTCCCTCCATCATAAGGTCAGAAGTGAATATGTTCGCTGATGATTGCACAGTGTTCAGTTTCATTCGCAACTCCTCAGATAATGAAGCAGTCCATTCCCTTATGTAACATGACCTGGATGACATTCAGGCTTGGGCTGATAAGTAGCAAGTAACATTTGCAACACCCAAGTGCCAGGCAATGACTATTTCCAACAAGCTATAGTCAAATCGTCTCTCTTATCATCGCCGAATCCCATATCATCAACATCCCAGGGATCGCCATTGACCAGAAAATTAACTGGACCAATCACATAAATACAGTGGCTACAAGAGCAGGTCAGAGACTGGGTATTCTGCGACGAGTGCCTCACCTCCTGACTCCCCAAAGCCTTTCCACCATCGACAAGGCATAAGTCAGGAGTGTAATGGAATACTCTCCACTTGCCTGGATGAATGCAGCTCCAACAACACTCAAGAGGCTCGACACCATCCAGGACAAAGCAGCCCGCTTGATTGGCACCCCATCCACCACCTTAAACATTCACTCCCTCCATCACTGCTGCACCGTAGCTGCAGTGTGTATCATCTTGCCTCTCAGATGGATGTAAAAGATCCCATGGTACTATTCAAAGAAGAGCAAGCGAGTTCTTCCCATTGTCCTGCTCAATAGTTATTCTTCAAGCAACATTATTAAAACAGATTATCTGGCCATTATCTCATTGCTGTTTGTGGGACCTTGCTGTGCGTAATATCGGCTGCCTCATTTCCTATATTGCAACGGTGACTACAATTCAAAAGTATTTTATTGGCTATAAGGTGCTTTGGGACACCCTGAGGTCATGAAAGGGGCTATATAAATGCAAGTTTTTCTTTTTTCATTTAACTTGCCCAATAATAGCAGGACACTGATGGCAAACAATTTGGGAGGGAACAGGTACATTAAACAAGTGCTACTTTTATCATTAGTATTTGGTAGGGGGTGACCTTAGCCTGGGAGTATTTGAGGTGTGGGGGGAGTTAGCTATGGAACACTTCGGGGCACTGAAATCTGAGGGCACTTAACGTGTCAGGCTTAAACCTAGCGGTACTCGGGTAAGGAGGATGGACGTGAAGCAGGAATGAAGGTCGGGAGCACTTGGGCTTGGGGTGTTTGCATATACTCAACAAGAAAGAGAGAAATCCTATTGAGGCAGGGTGAGAGAAAGGGAAAGATAGACCTTGTTGAGGAAGGGATGGCTTGAGGCTTGAGAGGAGGTGTAGTATGTGAGTACTTGAGGCAGCTTGGGCTCTTTTAGTAATGGAGATGGGACTGAAATCTGATAGAATTAAAGAGATAGGATTGGGACCAAAAGGAACTTAAGGGAGTATATGGATGGAGTACTCCTGTATGCGCCCTTGCTCCCTATGAACTATAGTGTAACCTTTTCCGCACAATATATTGTAATGTTGCATTGCCTTGGGTTGAACAGAACATCACTGTCACTGTAATTTGCACAGTGGAATTGACACAAGCCCTTTTGTGTCCTCCTACACTTCAGATAATGAAATAATAATCATTCTGTCAGATCACAGTAGTGAGAATGTAGAACTCGCTGCCACATGGAATGGTTGAGGTTGAGCATAGATGCATTTAATGAAAAGCTAGATAAGTACATAAGGCAGAAAAGAATAGAAGGATATGGTGATAGGGTGAGATGAAGTAAGGTGGGAGGAGACTTGTGTGGCACATAAACACCAGCATAGACTCGCTGGGCTGAATGGCATGTTTCTGTGCTGTAAATTCTATGTAGTTCTATTCTATGTAATGATTTGGTTTATCCTAATGTCCATGAATCAGGTTTATAAAAAGTGAAACACCCTCGCTCCAAGCAGTGGCATCTGCTGGACTATGTCATCATCCGAGCGAGGGACCGCAAAGACGTGCGCATTACCCGCGCCATAACAGGAGCTGACGACTGCTGGATGGACCACCGCCTAATTCGCTCTGTCATCACCATCAACATTGCCCCAAAACAGCGACAGCAACAGAAACAATACCACAGAAAAATCAATGCCGCTGCACTCAAAGATCCTGCTAAGAAAGCCCTATTCAGCCAGCGCCTCGCTACCAAGCTGACGACTCCCAGTGAGCCAGAGACGCAGAGTGTCCACTGTGCCTGGTCAACTCTCAAGGCTTCTATAATCAGCACCTGCGAAGAGATGCTCGGTCACTCGACCAGGAAACACCAAGACTGGCTCGACAAGAACGACCAGGAGATCCAGGAGCTAGTATGCCACAAGCGCAAGGCATTCTTGGATTGGAAGCAGCAACACAACTCGAGGGCAAGAAAGCAGCTCTACAGACATCTGAAGGCCGAGGTCCAACAAAATACTCATGACCTAAAGAACAGATGGTGGGTGGAGAAAGCTCAAGAAATCCAGCAGCTAGCCCACAACCATGACATGCGAGGATTTTTCAGCGCAATCAAGACGACCTACAGTCCAAGCACCCATGGCCCTACCTCACTGCATGCCAAGAACGGAGAGTTGCTCATCAAGACAGAGAGACAGTCAGTGTCCGCTGGACGGAGCATAGCAAGGATCTCCTCGTGAGTGTCCTCAACTCCATCCCACAGCATGCCACCCGACACCATCTCAACACAACCCCAGCCCGACACGAGGTTGACAAGGCCATCCGACAACTGAAGAACAACAAGTCATCAGGAGCAGATGGAATCCCGCCACTAAAACATGGTGGAGTAGCAATACTGACCCGGATCCGTGACTTCATCTCTCATATCTGAAAGGAGATCATTCCAGGAGATCTCAGAGAAGCTGTAATCGTGACCATCTTCAAGAAGGGTGACAAGTCCGACTGCGGTAACTACAGAGGAATCTTCCTGCTGTCGACCACTGGGAAAGTCATCGCAAGAATCCTCCTGAATCGCCGCCTTCCTGTGGCTGAAGAACTCCTCCCAGAGTCAAATGCGGATTCCGCGCACTAAGGGGCACAATGGACATGATCTTCACCGCGCGGCAAATCCAAGAGAAATGCGGAGAACAGCATCAACCTTGTACATGGCCTTCTTCGACCTCACAAAAGCCTTCAACACTGTCAATCATGAGGGATTATGGTGTGTCCTGCTCAGATTCGGCTGCCCTCAAAAGTTTGTCACCATTTTCCACTGCTCCACGATGAAATGCAAGCCGTGATGCTGACCAACGGATCCACCACAGACCCATTCCACGTTCGGACCTGGGTCAAGCAAGGTTGTGTCATCGCATCAATGCTCTTCTCAATCTTCCTTGCTGCAATGCTCCATCTCACCCTCAGCAAGCTCCTCGCTGGAGAGGAGCTAAATTACAGGACAAACGGGAATCTGTTCAACATCCGCCGCCTCCAGGCCAGATCCAAGGTCATCCCATCTTCCATCATCGAACTACAGACCATCATCAAAAACTTCACTGAGGCGTACGAGAGCATGAGCCTTACACCAAACATCCGTAAGACAAAGAGCCTCTAGCAACCTGCCCCCGTCACACAGCACTGCCCCCACCCCAGTTATTAAAAATCCACAACGAGGCCTTGGACAACGTGGACCATTTTCCATACTTCGGGAGCCTACTGTCAACAAGGGCAGACATCGACAACGAGGTCCAACAATGCCTTCAGTGTGCCAGTGCAGCCTTCGGTCGCCTGAGGAAGAGAGTGTTTGAAGACCAAGACCTTAAATCTGGCACCAAGCTCATGGTCTGCAGAGCAGTGGTGATATCCGCCCTCCTATATGGCTCAGAGACATGGACTATGTTCAAGCAGGCACCTCAAAACATTGGAGAAGTACTCCCAATGCTGCCTCCGCAAGATCCTGCAAATCCAATGGCAGGATAGCCGCACCAGCGTCAGTGTCCTCACTCAGGCCAATAGCCCCAGCATCGAAGCACTGACCACGCTCGATCAGCTCTGCTGGATGGGCCACATCGTCTGCATGCCTGACACGAGACTCTCAAAACAAGCGCTCTACTCGGATCTCCGACACGGCAAGCGAACCCCAGGTGGGCAGAGGAAGTGTTTCAAGGACACCTTCAAAGCCTCCTTGAAAAAGTGCAACATCTCCACCGACACCTGAGAGTCCCTGGCCCAAGACCGCCCAAAGTGGAGGAAAAGCATTCGGGAAGGCACTGAACACCTTGAGTCTCTTCGCCGAGAGCAAGCTGAAACCAAACATCGACAGCGGAAGGAGCGCGTGGCAACTCAGGCACCCCACCCACCCGATCTTCCAACCACTGTCTGCCCCACCTGTGACAGAGACTGTAGGTCCCGCATTGGACTCTTCAATCACCTGTGAACTTATTTCTATTGTGGAAGCAAACATCCTCGACTCCGAGGGACTGCCTATGATGATGATTATAAAAAGTAAGATTTAAACAGTAGCAAAAAGATCAACACAGCAAATTTCACTAGATTTCAACATTCAGTTAACAACTATCAGAGCAAGGGGGTTCTGCTTGAACTGTATAAAACACTCGTTAGGCCACAGCTGGAGTACTGCGTGAGGTTCTGGTCAACGCATTATAGGAAGGACGTGATTGCCCTGGAAAGGGTACAGACGAGATTTACGAAGACGTTGCTGGGAGTAGAGAATCTTAGCTATGAGGACAGATTGGATAGGCTGGGTTTGTTTTCCTTGGAACAGAGGAGGCTGAGGGGAGACCTCATTGCGGTGTATAAAATTATGAGGGGCCTACATATAATGCAGAAAGGGCCTATTTCCCTTAGCAGAGGTGTCAACAAACAGGGGCATAAACTTAAAGTAATTGGTAGAAGGTTTGGAGGAGAATTGAGGGGAAATTTCTTCACGCACAGGGTTGTGGAAGTCTGGAACTCAGTGCCTGAAAGGATGGTAGAGGCAGAACCCTCACCACATTTAAAAAGTACTGGATGTGCACTTGAAATGCCATATCCTGCAGGGTTATGGACCTAGAGCTGGAAAGTATTAGGCTGGATAGCCTCTTGTTGGCCGGCACGGACACGATGGGCCGAAATGGCCTCCTTCCGTGCTGTAAACTTCTATGATTCTTTTTAACTGCTGGTTCACAAAATTATAAAAGATGCATTGCTTCACTAACTGCTAATAACATTGAACCTGGACCAGTGCCCACAACACAAAACCTGCGTGTGAGCTTAAGTCCACCAATGGAGTCATCTTGCATTAATTTCCACATCAGTAGAACAGGAAGAACTGCTAACTAGGCCAAAAGCTGGCAAATACATTTCTCCACCTGGACAAGAAACTGTCAATCAACATTATCAAAAGAGCCTGATTGACAGACATACTATAACAACTCAGCTCCCTCCCTTCCCCAGTGGTTTGCCAATTAACTCTGTTTCTCCTCACAACCTCTGTAAAGAACATCCCAAATAATGACATTCCCAAATTATTTAATGGCCCAAGGGAGCATAAGAAGCCCATTGATATTATTTGATGGTCCTTATATATTTTAACATCTAATCTTCCAAGTCATCTGTTTGTGTGGATGGAAGCAGGCAGTTCTCTTAGCAGGGGACTAAGACAGCTGAAATTGTCTTTAACTTCAGTCACGTATGTGAATGTGGATTCCCTTCTCGTGCAGAGAAGGCAAGAATACAGCAATCAATTCAAAGTGGCGCCCATACAAGTCTTAATAATAAAGTGTTCCCCACACAAATATTAATAAGAATATATATATTAGAAAGATTCCTATGACATTATAGAGGACAGATTTTGGATCTAAAACAGCACAGAGGTGCAGCGTTTGATTAACCATTTCCATGACACAGATTGTACTCCCAATTTTATTTAACTACCCAGCAGTTTCACTCTATCAACAGCTTGAGAACTGACATGTGCCTTCATTATAAAAGAGCACACAAGGATTCAGAGTCGTTGGAAATATGAGTTATAAGATATATCAAGGCAAGGTATCAGGGACAGCTTTTAAAAAATATATGTCTATATGTTATGCTGGAAGCATATGCATGTATTGTGATGGAGAGTAGACCATGTGAAGGCTTCAGCTCCTCTGCTGCTGAAACCCTCATCCTTTCCTTTGTTATTTTTAGATCTGACTATTCCAATGCACTCCTGGCCAACCTCCCATTTTCCACCCTCCATAAACTTAAACTCATCCAAAATTCTGCTGCCCATATCCAAACGCATACCAAGTCCTGTTTACCCATCACCCCTGTGCCTGCTGACCTACATTGGCTCTCGGTTCAGCAACGCCTTGATTTTTAAAATCTTATCCTTGTTTTCAAATCCCTCCATGGCCTCATCCCTCCCTCTCTCTGTAAGCTCCTCAACCCCACAACCCCTCTGTGGTATCTGTGCTCCTCCAATTCTGGCCTCTTGCACATCTCCAATTTTAATCTTTCCACCATTGGTGGCCGTGCTTTCAACTGCCTAGGCCCTAAGCTCTGGAATTCACTCCCTAAACTTCTCCGCTTCTGTAATTCACTTTCCTTCTTTTAAACGCTCCTTAAAACCTACCTCTTTGTCCAAAATATCTCCTTATGTGACTTGTGTCAAACGTTATTTGATAATGCTCCTGTGAAGAGTCATGGGATGTTTTACTGCGTTAAAGGCACTATATAAATGCAAGTTGTTGTTGTCATCTCCAGGGCCTCAGGTGGACTTATTACAATATTATATGCATGGCAACAAGGGTGGACCTGACTGAGTACAACTAGGCCAAAACCCAAGGATAAAGGTTTTTATGAGCTCTGACAGAAAAAGTCCAGTTGCATGTAGTTGGTATGATTGGAAGGTGGAATGGGTAAGCTAATGAGTCCTTTTGTAAATGTTTTTGAATTGTGGATGTTTATTTGTTTATTTGCAACAAACTTTATTTTGAGGAGAGTTGGTTAGATGGAGAACAAATAAGAAATATCTCAGACTTGCAGCCGGGTGGCGGGGGGGGTGGGGGGAGGCGGGGGGGGGGGGGGGGTGGGGGGGATCAGGAATTTGATTGGGTGCTTGTCAGTTGATTGGTTATTACTCAATGGACAATTATGACACAGATTTAGTAACTGTTCTCCATGAATAGTTATATTTGATTGCCTAAAATGCCACATTTACTGAAAAAAACTAAGAGCAGATAGATTGATTGGTTGGTTGGTTTTGTGAATGGCACATTTAAGCTTATCAGCATGCTTCACCCTGATAGACACATTTACCACTTCAGTTAAGAGTCAACCATAGAATCATAGAATGGTACTGCACAGAAGGAGGCTATTTGGCCCACCGTGCCTGTGCCGGCTCTTTGGTAGAGCTATCCAATTAATCCCACTCCCCTTCTCTTTCTCCATAGACCTGTAATTATTTTCCCTTCAAGTATTTATCCAATTCTCTTTTGAATGTTGCTATTGAATCTGATTCCACCACCCTTTCACCCTTTCAGGTGTGTTGTTGGACAACACATAAGAACACAAGAACATAAGAATTAGGAACAGGAGTAGGCCATCTAGCCCCTCGAGCCTGCTCCGCCATTCAACAAGATCATGGCTGGTCTGGCCGTGGACTCAGCTCCACTTACCTGCCGGCTCCCCGTAACCCTTAATTCCCTTATTGGTTAAAAATCTATCTATCTGTGATTTGAATACATTCAATGAGCTAGCCTCAACTGCTTCCTTGGGCAGAGAATTCCACAGATTCACAACCCTCTGGGAGAAGAAATTCCTTCTCAACTCGGTTTTAAATTGGCTCCCCCGTATTTTGAGGTTGTGCCCCCTAGTTCTAGTCTCCCCGACCAGTGGAAACAACCTCTCTGCGTCTATCTTGTCTATCCCTTTCATTATTTTAAATGTTTCTATAAGATCACCCCTCATCCTTCTGAACTCCAACGAGTAAAGACCCAGTCTGCTCAATCTATCATCATAAGGTAACCCTCTCATCTCCGGAATCAGCCTAGTGAATCGTCTCTGTACCCCCTCCCAAGCTAGTATAGCCTTCCTTAAGTCAGGTGACCAAAACTGCACGCAGTACTCCAGGTGCGGCCTCACTAATACCCTATACAGTTGCAGCAGGACCTCCCTGCTTTTGTACTCCATCCCTCTCGCAATGAAGGCCAACATTCCATTCACCTTCCTGATTACCTGCTGTACCTGCAAACTAACTTTTTAGGATTCATGCACAAGGACCCCCAGGTCCCTCTGCACCGCGGCATGTTGTAATTTCTCCCCATTCAAATAATATTCCCTTTTACTGTTTTTTTTTCCCAAGGTGGATGACCTCACATTTTCCAACATTGTATTCCATCTGCCAAACCTTAGCCCATTCGCTTAACCTATCTAATTCTCTTTGCAGCCTCTCTGTGTCCTCTACACAACCCACTTTCCCACTAATCTTTGTGTCATCTGCAAATTTTGTTACACTACACTCTGTCCCCTCTTCCAGGTCATCTATGTATATTGTAAACAGTTGTGGTCCCAGCACCGATCCCTGTGGCACACCACTAACCACTGATTTCCAACTCAAAAAGGACCCATTTATCCCGACTCTCTGCTTTCTGTTAGCCAGCCAATTCTCGATCCATGCTAATACATTTCCTCTGACTCCGCGTACCTTTATCTTCTGCAGTAACCTTTTGTGTGGCACCTTATCGAATGCCTTTTGAAAATCTAAATACACCACATCCATCGGTACACCTCTATCCACCATGCTCGTTATATCCTCAAAGAATTCCAGTAAATTAGTTAAACATGATTTCCCCTTCATGAATCCATGTTGCGTCTGCTTGATTGCACTATTCCTATCTAGATGTCACGCTATTTCTTCCTTAATGATAGCTTCAAGCATTTTCCCCACTACAGATGTTAAACTAACCGGCCTATAGTTACCTGCCTTTTGTCTGCCCCCGTTTTTAAACAGGGGCATTACATTACCTGTTTTCCAATCCGCTGGTACCTCCCTGGAGTCCAAAGAATTTTGGTAGATTATAACAAATGCATCTGCTATAACTTCCGCCATCTCTTTTAATACCCTGGGATGCATTTCATCCGGATCAGGGGACTTGTCTACCTTGAGTCCCATTAGTCTATCCAGCATTATCTCAAGGTCCTCCCTTCCCACATTCCCGTGACCAGCAATTTTTGGCATGGTTTTTGTGTCTTCCACTGTGAAGACCGAAGCAAAATAATTGTTTAAGGTCTCAGCCATTTCCACATTTCCCATTATTAAATTCCCCTTCTCATTTTCTAAGGGACCAACATTTACTTTAGTCACTCTTTTCCGTTTTATATATCGGTAAAAGCTTTTACTATCTGTTTTTATGTTTTGCGCAAGTTTACTTTCGTAATCTATCTTTCCTTTCTTTATTGCTTTCTTAGTCATTCTTTGTTATCATTTAAAATTTTCCCAATCTTCTAGTTTCCCACTAACCTTGGCCACCTTATACGCATTGGTTTTTAGTTTGATACTCACCCTTATTTCCTTGGTTATGCACGGCTGGTTATCCCTTCTCTTACCGCCCTTCTTTTTCACTGGAATATATTTTTGTTGAGCACTATTAAAAGCTCCTTAAAAGTCCTCCACTGTTCCTCAATTGTGCCACCGTTTAGTCTGTGTTTCCAGTCTACTTTAGCCAACTCTGCCCTCATCCCACTGTAGTCCCCTTTGTTTAAGCATAGTATGCTCGTTTGAGACGCTACTTCCTCACCCTCAATCTGTATTACAAATTCAACCATACTGTGATCACTCATTCCGAGAGGATCTTTTACTCGGAGATCGTTTATTATTCCTGTCTCATTACACAGGACCAGATCTAAGATAGCTTGCTCCCTTGTGGGTCCTTTCTGTCTTTTGCTTCTGTCTCCATTTTGATTTCCTCTGTCTCCCTGCATTGGTTCCCATCCCCCTGCCATATTAGTTTAACTCCTCCCCAACAGCACTAGCAAACACTCCCCCTAGGACATTGGTTCTGGTCCTGCCCAGGTGCAGATCATCTGGTTTGTGCTGGTCCCACCTCCCCCAGAACCGGTTCCAATGCCCCAGGAATTTGAATCCCTCCCTGCTGCACCACTGCTCAAGCCACGTATTCATCTGAGCTATCCTGCGATTCCTACTCTGACTAGCGCGGGGCACTGGTAGCAATCCTGAGATTAATACTTTTGAGGTCCTACATTTTAATTTAGCTCCTAGCTCCTTAAATTCGTCTCGTAGGGCCTCATCCCTTTTTTTTACCTATATCGTTGGTACCAATGTGCACCACGACAACTGGCTGTCCACCCTCCCTTTTCAGAATGTCCTGCACCCGCTCCAAGACATCCTTGACCCTTACACCAGGGAGGCAACATACCATCCTGGAGTCTTGGTTGCGGCCGCAGAAACGCCTATCTATTCCCCTTACAATCAAATCCCCTATTACTATCGCTCTCCCACTCTTTTTCCTGCCCTCCTGTGCAGCAGAGCCAGCCACGGTGCCATGAACTTGGCTGCTGCTGCCCTCCCCTGATGAGTCATTCCCCTCAACAGTACTCAAAGCGATGTATCTGTTTTGCAGGGGGATGACCGCAGGGGACCCCTGCACTACCTTCCTTGCACTACTCTTCCTGCTGGTCTTCCATTCCCTAGCTGGCTGTGGACCCTTCACCTGCGGTAAGGCCAACTCGCTACACGTGCTACTCACGTCATTCTCAGCATCGTGGATGCTCCAGAGTGAATCCACCCTCAGCTCCAATTCCATAATGCGGACCGTCAGGAGCTGGAGGCAGAAACACTTCCCACACACGTAGTCATCAGGGACACCGGAAATGTCCCTGAGTTCCCACATGGTACAGGAGGAGCATATCACGTGACCGAGCTCTCCTGCCATGACTTAACTCTTAGATACACTTAAATTGGCAACAACAATGCTAAAGTTTACTCGCTGTTATCGAAGAGAAAAAAGAAAAACTACTCACCAATCACCAGCCAATCACTTACCCCCTTGGCTGTGACATCACCTTTATATTTCTTTCTACTTCTTTTTTGCACACTGTGCAATAAATGTTTCCTCGTGTCGCCTCTGGTTCTTTTGCCAATTACCTTAAATCTGTGTCTTCTGGTTACCGACCCTTATGCCATTGGAAACAGTTTCTCCTTATTTACTCTATCAAAACCATTCATGATTTTAAATACCTCTATTAAATCTCCTCGTAACCTTCTCTGCTCAAAGGAGAACAACCCCAGTTTCTCCAGTTTATCCACTGAGCTGAAATCCCTCATCCCTGGTATCGTTCCAGTAAATCTCTTCTGCACCCTCTCCAAGGCCTTGCCATTACTCCTGAAATGTGTTGAACACAATACTCCAGCTGAGACCTAACCAGTGTTTTATAAAAGTTTAGCATAACTTCCTTGTTTTTGTACTCTATTCCTCAGTTAACCACGTTGGCCAGACCAAATAAGGGTGACATGTTTCCTTCCCCCAAGGACATTATTGAATCAGTTGAAAGGACATTGTGGTTTTTACAACAATCTGACAGCTTCATGGTCACTTTTATTTCCAGATTTAAAAAAAACGGAATTCAATTTCTCAACTATCATGGTGGGATTTGAATCACATGTGCTTGATGTTAGTCCAGTAACATAACCACAACACTACTGTGCCCAGTAAACACGCTGCAATATGAGTGTTTATTTGGATGTCACCGTGCATGAACTTGAAAGCATTTTTTTTTAAAGAGCAAGAATTTCCTCGCACCTACTAGCAGTCTGAGGGTTAAATACTGCACCACCCTGTGACTCTATCCTTCTCATTTCTTGAGATGTAATATATTTTGTCAGCTGTTGAGATGGCTGCATCAACAGATTGTCATTATCTTGCCTGTCTACTCGCAACCACGTGGGAGTTCGCTGAGCTGTTTATTGACTCGGGGGAGATGTCATTTTTAGGTACAACACAGGCATTGTACCGTGCCATCGTAAAGCAAGCAGCTCCCAATTATAGGCCACTTCGAAATGCAGATATTTTACCTGGATTCCCATTCAGCCATTTTTGGTTCATCGGTGCAGGGAGACGATTCGTTTGAATCAGGAGGACAATCGTGACCTCATGGGGATGGTTTCCCGGGAAGCAGACCAAATTAATGGGAGCAGCTAAAGCAGAATATTGGACATTTCCTGTCTTCATTTTTCATCTTCAGGTAATAGCATGCCTTGGTTTATCTAAACGGTAGCTGTTAGTGCGATCAAATTCAAATGTCGATTCTTAAAGTATATTGCGAAGCATGGGGAATTAATGTTGTCATTGTGTTTTCAAAGCACGTTCAAGGTACCATATTTCATAAACGCCTCGGGGGAACTTTGCGGAGCTTAAGACACCAGTTCAGCACACGCTGCCGCAAGTAGTGAGTGGGAAGAGCAAGCACCGTGGCCACAGAAGAATGTATCTCACCCAGCACATCATGAAAATACATACAACTTGGAATGTACAAGCACCGAGTCTATTCAATTAGAATTATAGTTCAGCATGCAGAAAACGTTAGCTGTTCATTTCAAATGGATTTTAAGTATGTGCTGCTCTCTTAACCCAATCCTTGTTAAATCTGACTTCACACAAAGGAAGTAAAAGTATCTTTTACTGGACCAAAGCTCCTTGCCAGCGTCCTCCACGTGTGAGGGTATAATTTTGTACTATTTGGTTCTTGGTCTAAAGATGTTTATTGCATTGCTTCCGATACATTTCGAACTTCTCAATGGGGAACGCACATGTCACAAATGGGTTTAATACTCTCTGAGTACGCGTGAAGAGTGCTTAGCCTCCTTGTAATTCCCAGATTTATTTTCCAACACCCCTCATCATTCTCGAAGGGTATCCTATCTCAGTCTGTATAAGCAGTTTTCACAGCCACAGTCAGTGCTGTAGAGAAGCTGTAGAGAAAGGATGATTCCTGTGCGGTCCGCAATTGAGCCTGTCAGAACCAATTAACGATACTATCTTTTTGGAACAAGACCACCAGGGAATATATGATGGACGCCTCCAATTAGGTATGGAATCAGTAGTCAGTCACCTCCATATCTTAATTGTAAATGGTAACTGCCGATCGCTGCGCTGTCGCTGCTAAATTCAAGATTTGGGTCATTGCTGGGAAGAGGAGTACGACAAATAAGCCAGAAAGTCTCGGGTATTCTAGATATCAGAACTTTATGTTTAACAAGGAAAACGTCACATTTATAAGTCTAGAATTGATATTGTAATTGGTGTTGGAATGGGGGGAAAAACACGGCGCCTGGAGTACTGCGTTCAGTTTTGAGCACGAACCTCAGGAAAGATATCTTGGCCTTGGAAGGGTACAGTGTAGATTCCCCTGAATGACACTACGGCTTAAAGGGTTAAATTGTGAGGGCATGTTACATAAACTTGGCTTGTATTCCCTTGGGAATAGAAGGTGAGAGATAATCTTATCGAGGTATTGATGAATGGATTCCGCAGGGTAGATAGAGAGAAATGATTTCCTCTGATGGGGGAATCCAGAACAAAAGGGCAGAATCAGGAAACAGCTTTTTACACAAAGGGCCATCATCATCCGCGGTCCCTCGAAACGAGAATGACCTGCTTCCACACCAAAAAAGGATGAAAAGGTACGGAAAATCTTGAACCCTCTTCCCAAAATGCTGTGGATGCTGCCACAAATGACATTTTCAGGACTGAGATGGAGAGCTTTTTTTTTTAATTAGGTAAGGATATCGAGGGATGTGGATCAGAGGCAGGAAAATGGAGCGGAGGTATAGATGAACCAGGATCTAATTAAGGCTCGAGGGGCTGAATGGCCTACTCCGATCTTTCTATGCCTCTTGTAAATAACTCTATTCAACATTTAGTTGAAGACATCACGGCAGACAAAACATGCAGATAGCATTGACACGACAGATAGAATGCACGTAATCTCCTGCAGTGAGGCGCAGAAAGGTTTTAACCCACACTTTGTTACAGAAATGAAACCTTTCGAATTATTTGCCTGAAAGGAAACACGAACACACGAGCAGGAGTGCACTGGTCTACGGTGTGGTTTGGCTTACCGGACGTGAGTGATGGAGTGGGGTCGTGACTGTATCTGTCTAGGGCAATAGAGAGGAGAGCACAAGAAAACATAGAACACTCTTCGAAGTTGCAATCACAAAAATGAACCACAGTTGCATCCAAGGGGATTGGATTAAAAATAACGATTCAGTCACTTTGAGCTCAATTGCATTTGCTGTTTGGTTCAAAAGCAATTTCCTATGGACGGATTATGCGTTATTCACGGCAGTGATTGGAGCTGTAAATTTGATTGATGCCTGGGAGCTAGAGGCTCTTGACAACAATAGCCTTGAAATACTGCTCTCATGGTGATGCTGAGGGTTTAACACTGTGGACTAAAGGGTAACTGTATTGTTGACTGCAACGGACAATGTGATGAAATAGTTGTAGTATTTCTTGAAATGCGAACTTTATTTTCCTTGAACTAAACATTTTTTTTATACATTGAGGTTGAGAATTGTTATATTTACAACAACAGTAGAGTTATCGTTTAAGTTTCGTTTTCTTCACTGGGCATTCAGCGCGCGGCCAAAAAACAATACCTTTCTGCACATTCTTCAGATTGTTGTGTATCTAATGTTGGAACCACACAGTGCAACGACATTTTACCAAATGTTCTTAGCCGTTCCCATTCCAGTTGGTTTGATGCAAATGTTGTCGCCAGGCCAATCACATTGACTTGGTCCGGATCGATGGAGTGGCATTGGGCGTGGCCCAGTGCCAACGGGATGAATACAAGTGCCCTCCCAACCCCCGTAAGGAGGGCAGCACTAATACATAACCAGCAGTCTGGGGTGGGGGTCGGGAGAGAGTATACATCACACGCCACTTCAGTTACATTTGTTCGATGTTCTGTCGGTGTGGCTGAAGCGCAAGTGTTCATACTTGTATTAAACTTTATTAATTCATAATCACAACGTTGGTCGTCAAGTATTGCACGAGTCAGCTTATTGATTTAAATTCCTTACGCTTATTTCTTGTTATAATATTCAGCTAACATAATTGTTATGATTGATAAGCTCATGGGATTTGGGGAACTCGGTGCTAAATTTGCTGGCTGCGGGCAATCCATTATGAAATCTTGAACTGCTAAGTTTATCTTCCATATACAAACGATTAAATAAAAGATGCATTGGGCAAAACTGTGGCAAATGGATTTCAATGTCGGCAAATGTGAGGTCATCCACTTTGGACATAAAAAGTATAGAACACGGTATATTCTAAATGGTGAAAAGCTAAAAACAGTGGAGGTCCAAAGAGACTTGTGGGTCCAGATACATAGATCATTAGAATGTCATGAACAGATACAGAAAATAATCAAAAAGGCTAATGGGATGCTGGCCGTTATATCTAGAGGACTAGAATACAATGGGATAGAAGTTATACTGTAGCTATACAAAGCCCTGGTTCACCCACACCTGTACTGGTGAGCAGTTCTGGGCTCCCGAGGAAGAATATATTGGTATTGGAGGGAGTGCAAAGTAGATTTATGAGAATGATACCCAAACTCCAGGGGTTAAATTATGAGAAACAATTACACACACCAGGGTTATATTCCCTGGAATTTAGAAAGTTAGGGATAATCTGATCAAAGTTTTCAAGATATTAAGAGGAACAGATAGGGTAGATAGAGAGAAAAAATGTCCGCTGATTGGGGAGTCTAGGACTAGTGGGCATAGTCTAAACATTAAAGTCAGACCTTTCAGGAAACACTTCTTCAACAAAGGGTGGTAGAAATTTGGAACTCCCTTCCACAGACGGCAATTGATGCTAGATCAATTGTTAATTTTAAATCTGAAATTGATAACTTTCTCTTAACCAAAGGTATTAAGGGATATGGGACAAATGCAGGTATATGGAGTTAGGTCAAAGATCAGCCATGATCTAATTGAATGGCGCAATGGCCTACTCCGGTTCTTACGATGAGATGACTGGCTGAGTTAGCGGCCAGACATGTTTAAATTAAACCAACACTTGTTTAAAAAGCAGCTCTCTTGGAACATTGTTGCCATAAATGTGATACAGTACAACGCATTATCAAAACGTACACACCCGAAATGCAGAATAGGCTGGATACAGTTAAGTGTGTCATCGGAAATTTTCGGCTTTCACGCTAGAAATTCCTAAACCGAAGGGTCTTTAGACAATACCTAGGTAAATCATTCTCCAACCCTTTCCAGAATTTGAACGAATGTGTCAGTCTCCAGCCTCTGAATAAGTGAGCAGCGCCAGTGCCATTTGCAAGGAGCCCCTGGAGGTGAGATATAAATTGCCATACACACATGTGCGCAGCAGTACAGGAAACAGACAAGATACTGCAAGCGGTTACATTGATTCGCTCATCGAACAACGTGACAGTGGATGAACTGCTAGCATCGAAAAAAACAATCAGCTTGTGCCTTCTGCAATCCTAAATGATGCATCATCTGCGCATCAAAAATCGATTTCTAATTCAATGACTGCCTTTATTGGATGTTTTCCTCATTATTTCTTCAAAGAGTTGCACATTACCTTTGTCGCTATCTAAAACAAAGGTTCATTATTTGATTCCTTTGGCAAACGAATGATACAATGTGGCTTAATTCGTGTCAAATGGGAAATATTCGGCTACACTCTTACGTTTTGGCAGTTGCATGATTAGTGCGTTTTCCCGATCAACAGATGATAACGTTGTGTTCTCTTTGAGAAAATAATAAAAACTACAATGCCTGTTAAAATATGAATCGATTTTTGGTGAACATTAATAAAAAGCACATCAATAGAAAAAATATTCATTTTACAGAAGCAATTAAGTGTTATGCAGCCTATTTAGTAAGAAGTTTATTGATTCATATACAAGGTGTTCTCTGCTCTTTCATTTTAGCAGGGACCGATTCTCGAACCAACACCACCACCATCACCTTGCCAATGCGCTAAATAAAGAACGGTTTCAGAGCAATTTCAGTCGTTCTGATGTTCTAGGCAGGAAACACTGTAATTACAACAGAAATTGATTTTCTAAAGTACAGTATAAGATTGCAACATATTTTGCAAAGAAAAGTAATTATTTATCATCACGAGTAAATTTACTTTATAAACATTTAAGATAACCATTGTGTAAAATATTCTCCAAATTACGTAACAAAGGAAATGCCTATTTTTCTGTTAATCAGGAAACAGAACAAATACTGCAATTATATGGAACCGCTTAACAGTCCATTGTATGAAGAGAGGAAAGGATTTTCCTCTTTTCTGTAACAATGTTACTGGGCAATCTCTGGCACTGTATTTTCTCTTTTTTGCCTTCCGCGCTTGCGGATGATTATCACAATGACGTCACTGCAAAGTTTCGACTTTCCCCATCCAATCTAAAAAAAAATCCCCCCAAAACAGAATCATCCAGAAGAAAATATATAAACAAACATGCATTTGGACTGGCTCAAATTTTCGCAGAGAAAGGTAGAAAAGCTAAGGCAGCAGATGATGTCATGCGCTGATCCATTGTAGCCGGCACTTTGTTACCGTGTATCAATCTGAGAGTCCAGCGGAGACAAGCTGACCTAATGATTGGCACCACGCGTAGCCAATAAGAGAAGCGAACGGAGTCAAATAGACCAATCAAAGCGGCGCGAAGGCGGGATTTCCGCGGAGTAAAAGTCGGTGTCCTCAAAGCTCCCATGCGCAGTGAGACTTTTTGCACGGCTTTGGGTGGCGAAAGGAGTTTAACTGGGGACAAAAAAAATCACTTTATTATTGGATTGAGCTCCAGTGGATACAATTTTGTTGGTTTGAGCACCAACTTCTCAGGAGTGTAGTTTAGTGCTGAGGTAAGTCCTCTTTTTGTCGAGAATGTGTGTGTGTGTATATATGTATTTAAATGTGAAAAGTAGTGAGTGACTGGAAGTGATGAACAATCGCTGCACTCAGTCACCGCCAGCGGTCAGCGAGCGGCCGCGGGGGGTGGCCGAGGGCAAACCTGGTGATTGCAGAAAGTAGGCACCATCGATCAGGGTCTGTGTTGGTCGGGGGCGGGTAACGACTATGTCCTTTTTGTACATGTACATTCAGCCATGCCTGGATTCTTTAAACACTGGGAGAAGGAGAAAGGTACAGAAGTAAAGACAATGAATGGCAGCTCAGCAAAACCAAAACTTTTCTTCTATCTCCGTGCCTGATCGGTGAAAACTGCATCTCACCAGGTTGTCCTTCTCGGCGTTCAAAGCAGCCCAGCCGCCAACTGCCTCAGTAATCTGTCGCATTCAACGCGAGCCTTTTGTTCTCTCGACTTTAACCTCGCATTGTTTTTTTCCGAGAAGTTCAACATCTCCAAAACCCACACTCTCTCTCCTTAGAATACGAGTGTTTTTACTGAATTCAGAGTCTGGGCTTCAGGGTGGATGGACGGAATCATCGGCGATAAAACTGCCCTGAAAACATTTCTTGGGAGACTTAAAAAAAAAGTTATCGAAGGAAAAGCGATCTTGTCAAAAATGTGCCCAGGTAGCTTTACTGAATCCGATGATCGATCGATCATGAGTATTTGATGTATGTTTGTTTGTCAACAGTACAGGCAGAAACTCTAAGCTCTCTTTTAAGTTTCTTTGGGCGATTGATCAGAATCAGACTATGGATTTTATGATGTCTGCAGCTTGTATCGCGCCAAATTCAAGTGTAGCTAACTAAGGATGAGCGTTTGTTTTAGCAGTAAGATCACCTAATTCCAGCATTAAACACTAATGCTCTATCACGCAAGACCTTTACTGTCCTACAGCGCTTCCTACATTACAACAGTAACTACACTTAAAGGCACTCCATTGGCCGCAAAGCGTTTGGGGATGTTATGAGGTCGCGAAAGACACGATAGAAATGCAAGTTCTTCCTTGACACCTTTTTATTTGTTTCTCTCTTTCTCCCTCCCCTCGTTTTATCTTGGAGGTTCGTGTCGATACATTTTCCCTCCTGGCTCTTGTGAACTGTCTTAGTCCCTTGAGGTATTTCCATGGTCTTAATCTATTAATAGATCTGGGACTCATGAAATCTTCATTCAAACCCATATGTTCATGCTACTGCCAAATTTAGAAAATTAAACACATGGAAGTCACAGCTTGGAACCAGGCCATCCGACCCAACCAGCTGATGTAGGCATTTACCATCCCCATGAGCAAATAATTCTAAATCATAATTACCCACCCTTTGCATGTCATGCAATTGAGTCTTTATTTGTATTTCCTCATACCAGACAGCATTCCAGTGAACGTGTGTTATAACTTCGCTTAAACTTCAATGCCCTTCCTATAGTGTTCCTGATACTGCACACAGTACTCTCAATTCCTCTCCAATATCCTCTTTAGTAAAGACCTCTAACAGATCTTCTGAAGGTTTTGTATATGATTGTCATTACCTCCTGGCTTTTATGTTCTATATGTGTTAAGATAAAACCTAGAATTCTCTTACCTAATCAACCTGAGTGCTGCCTTTTAATGTTCTATTAACCTGTATCACCAAATCCCACTGCCCTTCCACAGAAACGAGCATGCTTCTTTTGAGAGCATAATTATTACTTTTTAACTAAAATGCATCATCTCACGCTGACATTGAATTACATCTGCCATTTTTTAGCCAATCTCCCATCCTGTTGCATTTTTCCTTGGCCGTCAAAAGAATTAACTGTACCTACAGTTTTGGTGTCATCTGCCAATTTTGACACCTCTCCCTCCAGGCCTAAATTCAAATTATTGATATACACAGTGAACCGAAGTAGCCCAGAACTGAACAAGGGCCATCACTACCCACATACAACCACTCTGGTAAATGTGCCCTTAGTCTATGTTTACTCTCTTCTAAACAATTTTGAATCCACTTTGCTACCCTCTCCCTAATTTCATACCCTTAATCTTATTTAGTAATCTCCCATGTGGTATCTTGTCAAAGGCTTTCCTAAAGTCCATGTACACTATATCCACTGCATTCCCCCCCATCTGCCATATCTGTTTCCTCTTCAAAGAATTTTATGAGGTTTGTCAAGCACAATCATCCCTTCTGAAATTTGTGCTGGCTGCTTTTAATTATTTTCTCCTTATTTAGAAACTTGGCAATGTCATGCTTAATTGAAGACTCTCATTTTTCCTACTACAAATGTTAAACTAACTGGCCTGTAATTACTCATGTTAGCTCTGTCTCCCTTGTTAAAAATTGATTCTGCATTGGCCACTCTAGTCCTCTGGTACATATCCATATTCATTAAAGCTCTGAAATACAATTTCTAGGGCTTCTGCAATTTCCTCCTTCAGGATCCTAGGACATATCCTGTCTGGTTGTGCTGCTTTGTCTTCCCCCGACTTAACGCACGTATCTAATTTTTGTAATCCATCAAAATATTGCTCATCTTGTTCTCGGCTACTTCAGGATTCATCTCCTCTCCAATATCCTCTTTAGTAAAAACCAATAGGAAGTACACCTATCCTATTTTGATTATCCTTTGCAAATTGACAATCCTCTCTCAAAGGTCTTACCTCACTTTAAATGCTTCTTATTTTATTGATATTTGCTGCTTTTGATGGTTTTTGAATTTTTTTCCCTGGTACTCTCTGATTTTCCTTCTACCACTCTTAACCTTTTTCATTTTTTTGTATTCTCCTTTAGTATTTTTGTTGTTATCCCTGAAGTACTCAGTCCCTCTTCAATTTTACTTTGGTTTTTAACCTCTTTATTGATGGCATCTTAAAGCTATAATAGTTTCCTTCTTTATTAATGGAATATACATTTTAGTCTTTTAAAAAAAAAAAAATTGTTCTTCTTCCATCTTAGCTCAGCTAGCTTGCTCCTTATCTTTCTAAAATCCACCATATATCCAATTTGTTCTAGTATTTGCACTGTCTTTTTCCCTTTCTAATTGGATCTTAAACTATATCATATTCTGATCACTATTCCCAAGCTGCTCACCAACATATAGCTCATCTACCTGATCTATTTAATTAATTCTTCTGCTAATGCAATAATTGACTTTGAGATAATGGGAAGAACAACAAGGGCTGCCATCTCTCAATTGCTCACTTTCACTCTCTTCCCAACCTTCGTTGCTGCACAAGAAGTGGACGATGAAAGCTCAAAGCAAAATGCCTTGCTTTTTTTAATGCACACATACACCGTATTTTTCTTCAAAGCCTTTAGTTCAACTTTGCCTCATGGAGCTGCCAGCCAAAATTAATTGGTGGTGAGGGCCTTTAACTGCTGAACACGATTGTCGTCAATTTTGACAAAAGAAACCCAGAATCAAGTGCAAATCATAGAATGATCCAGCAAAGAAGAAGGCCAGTCGGTCCATCGTCCCTATGTTGCCTCTTTAGTAGAGCTATACCACTCTCTTGCTCTTTCTTTCTTTCCCCATAGACCTATAACTGTTTCCCTACAAGTATTTATCCAATTCTCTTTTGAATGTTGCTATTTAATCTCCTTCCACCACCATTCCAGATCACAACTCTGTAAAAGAAAAATAAATGTCCTCATGTCGCATCTAGTTCTTTTGCCAATCACCTTAAATCTGCATCCTCTGGTTACTGACCCTTCTGTCACTAGAAACAGTTTTTTACTTGCTTTACCATTCATGATTTTGAACAGCTCTGTCAAATCTCTTTATCTTCTCTGCTCCAAAGAGAACAACCCCAGCTTCTCCACATAATTGATTTTCCATATCCCTGGTACCATTGTAGTAAATCTCTTCTGCAACCTCTCCAAGGCCTTGACATCCTTCCTAAAGTATGGTATAATTTTAAAAGAGGTGCAGGAAGAGAGAAACCAAAGGGTATATGTAGACAAATCTTTGATGGTGGCAAGACAAGTTGAAAAGGCTGTTAAAATGCAGATGGAATGCTAAGCCTGATTAAGGCTTGAACACAATACTCCAGCTAAAGCCTAACCAATGTTTTATAACGCATAATTTCCTTGTTTTTGAATTCTTATGCCTCTATTAATCAGGCTTAGCATTCCATCTGCATTTTAACAGTCTTTTCAACTTGTCCTGCCACCGTCAAAGATTTGTCTACATATACCCTTTGGTTTCTCTCTTCCTGTACCTCTTTTAAAATTATACCATTTGATCTATATTGCTTCTCCTCATTCTTCCTAACAAAATGTATCACTTCCCTGAGTTAAATTTCATCCGTCACGTGTCGGCCCATTTTACCAATCTGTGCATGTCTGTTTACATTTGAGTTTCGTATCATCTCCAAACTTTGAAATTATGCCCTGTATACCCAAGTCTAGATCATTAATGTATATCAACAGGAGCAGCCCAAAGACTAAACCCTGGGGAATACGACTGCAGACTTCACTCCAGTCTGAAAAATAACCGTTCAGCACTACTCTCTGCTTTCTGTCTCGGTTGGTAGCATGCTCCTCTCTGAGTCGGAAGGTTGAGGGTTCAAGTCCCACTCCAGAGACTTGAGCTCAAAAATCTAGGCTGAGGGAGTGCTGCACTGTCAGAGGTGCCCTCTTTCCGATGCGATGTTAAACCGAGGCCCCGTCTGCTCGTTCCAGAGAATGTAATAGATCCCATGGTAGTATTTCAAAAAAGAGCAGTGTCCCGGCCAAAATTATTCCTCAATCAGTATCACCTAAAACAGATCATCAGGTGATTATCATATTACTTTTTGTGGGAGTTTACTGTGTGCAGATTGGCTGCCACTTTTCCTACATTACAACACAAACTGCACTTCAAAAGGACCTCATTGGGAAGCCTAAGGTTGTGAAAGGCATTATTATAAATGCAAGTCTTTCTATAGCCAATTTTGAATCCATGCTGCCACTGTCCCTTTAGTCCCATGGTACTGCCACAAGGACTGCCCCCCCCCCCCCCCCCCCCCCCCAGGCCCGATTATCAAGATCCATGAAGATGCCTTGGACAGTGTGGCTCACTTTCCATACCTTGGTGGCGTTCTGTCAGCGAGGACAGACATCCAACACCACCTTCAGTGTGCCAGTGCAGCCTTTGGTCGCCTGAGGAAAAGAGTGTTTGAAGACCAAGATCTCAAACCTGGCACCAAGCTCATGGTCTACAGTGATACCCACCCTCCTTTATGCTTCACAAACATGGACAATGTACAGTGGGCACCTCAAAGCACTAGACAAGTACTACCAACGCTGCCTCTGCAAAATCCTACAAATCAAATGGCAGGATAGGCATACCAATGTCAGTGTCAACATCCCCAGCATCACGGCATTGAACACGCTCAATCAGCTCTGATGGACAGGCCACATTGTCAGCATGCCTGATACAAGACTCCTGAAGCAAGCACTCTACTCCGAGCTCCGCCACAGCACCGAACCCCAGGCGGGCAGAGAAAACACTTCAAAGGCACCCTCAAAGCCTCCCTGAAAAAATGTAACATCCCCACCGACTCTTGGGAATCCCTGGCTCAAGATCGCTCAAAGTGGAGGCGAAGCATCCGAGAAGGCGGCGAACACTTCGAGTCTCTTCGTTGGTAGCAAGCGGAAGCCAGGTACAAACAGCGGAAAGAGCATACGACAAACCAAGCACCCCACCCACCTGTCCCTTCAACCCCCACCTGTGACAAAGTTGGTAGATCCCGCATCGGACTCATCAGTCACCTTAGAACTCAATAGCGTGGAAGCAAGTCATCCTCGACTCCGGGGGACTGCTTAAGAAGAAGAGTCCCATGGGCTTTAATTTTGCTAACCAGTCTATTATGTGGTACTTTGTCAAACGTCTTTTGAAAGTGCATATACTAACCAACCAAATTACCCTCATTAACATTCTCCATTACTTCATCAAAGAACTCGGATCAAGTTAGTAAAACACTATTTGCCTTCAACAAATCCTTGCTGGCTTTCATTTTTTAGCCCATACTTTTCCAAATGGCAATTAATTTTGTCCCGGATTATAGTCCCTTTTAAGTTCACCCACCACTGACATTGAGCTGACTGACCTGTAGTTGCCCGGGATATCCCTCTTCCCTGATTTGAACAGGGATGTAATATTTGCAATTCTCCAGTCCTCTGGCACCAGCCCCATATCTAAGGAGGACTGAAAGATTGTGGTCAGAGGCGATGCAATTTCCACCCTTACTTCCCTCAAAATCCTAGGATGAATCCCATCTGGACAGGATGAAATTGAGTCAATAAAGTAAAAAGGGGCTTAATGAGCTCTTCTTGCAGAATATTCTTTGGTATTCAATCATGCTAATAATGTATAGTTGCAAGTTTGACTGCAGTTATGTTACAACTATTGGTCTGAGACCAATAATGAAAGAAATTACATTTTTGCAGGGCATTATGTCGTTGAAACATTCTGAAGTGCTTTACAGCCAGTGGATTTTTTTTTTGAAGTGTAGTTAATATTGCTAAACATAGAAAGAAAATAACTAAAGAAAGAGTAGGCCTATTAGAGACCGTAAGATATCCTGTGTGTGGAGGCGGAAGACGTGGGTATTGTTCTTATTGAATAGTTTGCGTCTGTTTTCACAAGTGAGGGATGATGCAGACATTGCAACCAGGGAGGAGGAATTTTAAATATTAAATGAAATAAGCATAGTGAGAGAGGAAGTATTAAGGGGTGTGGCATCTTTTTTGAAAGTAGATAAATCCCCAGGACCGGATGAAATGTATCCCAGGCTTTTAAGAGAAGCAAGACAGGAAGTAGCAGAGGCTCTGACGATCATTTTCTAATCCTCTCTGGATACAGGTGTGGTACTGGAGCACTGCTAACATTGTACTGTTGTTTAAAAAGGGATAGACTGAATAATTACAGGCCAGTCAGCCTAACCTCGGTGGTGGGAAAATTATTGGAAAACATTCTGAGGGACAGGATAAATCTTCATTTAGAAAGCCACGGATTAATCGAGGACGGTCAGCATGGATTTGTTAAGGGAAGGCCGTGTCTGACTAACTTGATTGCATTTTTTTGAGGAGGTAACAAGGAAGATCAATGAGGGTAGTGCATTTGATGTAATGTATATGGATTTTAGCATGGCTTTTGATAAGGTCCCACTTGGCAGACTGGGATCCAAGGCAAAGTGACTCAGAGACGGGAAGCAAAGGGTAATGATTGATGGGTGTTTTTGTGACTGGAAAGATGTATCCAGTGGGGATCCGCAGGGCTCGGTACTCGGTCCCTTGCTTTTTGTGGTATATATCAATGATTTAAACGTGAATGTAGGGGGTATGATTAAGAAGTTTGCAGAAGATACTAAAATTGGCTATGTGGTTGATAATGAAGAAAAAAGCTGTAGAATGCAGGAAGATATCAATGGACTGGTCGGGTGGGCAGAACGGTGGCAAATGGAAGTCAATCTGGAGAAGTGTGAGTTAGTGCATTTGGGGAGGGCTAACAAGGCAAGTGGATACACATTAAATGGTAGGATGCTGAGAAGTAAAGAGGGACTTTGGAGTGCATGTCCACAGATCCCTGAAGGTAGCAGGACAGGTAGATAAGGTGGTTAAGAAGGCATACGGGATACTTGCCTTTATTAGTCGAGGCATAGAATATAAGAGCAGGGAGGTTGTGCTTGAACTGTATAAAACACTAGTTAGGCCACAGCTAGAGTCCTGCGTGCCGTTCTGGTCACCACATTGTAAGGAAGATGTGATTGCACTAGACAGGGTACAGAAGAGATTTACGAGCATTTTGCCTGGACTGGCGAATTTTAGCTATGAGGAAAGGTTGGATAGGTTGGGGTTGTTTTCTTTGGAACAGAGGAGCCTGATGGGAGAACTAATTGAGGTGTATAAAATTATGAGGGGCCTAGATAGAGTGGATAGGAAGGACTGATTTCCCTTAGCAGAAAGTCAATGATCAGAGATCATGGATTTAAAGTAATTGGTAGGGGGTTAGAGGTGATTTGAGGAGAAATGTTTTCACCCAGAGGATGGTGGGAGTCTGGAACTCACTGCTTGAAAGGGTGGTAGAGGCAGAAACCCTCATAGCATTTAAAAAATACTTGGATATGCACTTAGAGCTGTAATCTACATGGTGACGGACCAAGAGCTGGAAAGTAGGATTGGCTGGATAGTTCTTTGTCAGCTGGCACGAACACGATGGGCCAAATGGCCTCCTCCTGTGCTGTAAATTTCTATGATTCTATGAAAGAAATAAAGAAAGACTTGCATTTATATCGCGTCCTTCATGACCTCAGGACATCCCAAAGCGCTTTTCAGCCAGTGAAGCACTTTTGAAGTGTAGTCACTGTTGTAATGTGGGAAATATAGTAGATAATTATTTTTCACAGCCAGGTCCACCAAACAGCAAATGAACAGATTAAAAAGCTGGAAATACACAACAGGTCAGGCAGCATCTGTGGAGAAACCTATGTCAGTCAGTCGATGTTTCAAGGCTAAGACCCTTCTTTGGGACTAATCGGTTTTTGTTGGTGTTGGTTTAGGGAGGGCTGTTGGCCTCGCTACAGGGAGAGCTTCCACTGTTTTGAATACAGGTACTTGAAATATATTTTGTATTCATCTGGACTGTCAGACATGGCCTCAGTTTAGAGTCTTTATTAATGCAGTGCTGCCTCAGTACTGCACTGAATTCCGTCCAGATTATCTGTTCAAGTCTGTGTTGGGGCTTGACTCCACAACCTTCTAAGTTATATGAACTGAGCCAAGCTGACACTAAGTATCTGTTAAATCCAATATAACGCTGACAAACATGAGTCTGCTGAATTTTCTGTTGTCTTGCAGATGACTTACTATTAATGTTAGCACAGAAAGGAATGCTCACATTCTGCAAATATAGAAAAACAGGTTTATAGAGTTCCCAGGGAAGCCAACGGGCTGCCAATGTTTTGTCAATGAGCACAACTCTAATTAAAATTGCATCCAGTAAAGGCACCAATTGAATCCTGTGCATGTGCGGTTAGTTCAGACACATTTCCTGACATTTCAGTGTGACTAGTATCTTGCCTTGTGCCAAAAGTGTGTTGCTGGCCTGTACAGATGAGCTGAGATGTCAGCCTGTCCATGAACAGACAGAAAATGGCTGACCCAATGTCAAATGCTAGGACCCATTTTGGTTATGATCCAGTAGCACTGTTGGTCAGGGGCAGTTCGCCTCCAGTCCAAGAGGGGTTCACTGCCTCTGATGGCAAATGAATTTCTTGCATTACAGGTTTGCCTCCTTTCCAACAGCAGAATAGCTTTTGGGGACAGCCCTTCACCACAAGGCAGAGTGATTTAAGAAGGTGTTTAGTTGCGTTTTAGTTATTAGCATTTGGGAAGAGGTCTTTGTGCTTGTCAAACGATGCGAATTGTAAGCATGAGTCTCTGATCAAGGTCTGAGCTTGGTCTCAGCCAGTTTTCACTCTGTCGGGTTATGAGTGTTCAACTTTGCAAATAAGATGCAAGACGCAGTAAATTTGTAATGTTAATTGAGTGTCAATTTGGAACAATAAAACACTAGTGTCCATACATACCACAAACAAGAGTCAACATTACATTTTGTTAAATGATCAGAAAGTGATTGACTTCAGTAACATGTTGCTTTGTATAAAATTAATAGAGGGTAAATGTGACCTGTTATGATTTGTTAGAAGACAAGAAAGGATGCCTAGTTTCTGACATTTTCGAACCTAATTTAAATTGCCAAGTAATATTCCATACATCCTGAAGGGAATTTTTACTGTTTACTAAAAGCTGCAATATTGGATCCTCTAACACACTATGTTGAATTGCAAGAAATAGCTGATCAGTGCATGAGCTACTTTAAAAAAAAATAAAATGGTGCACTTTGATGCAAACAACCTGCTTTTCTCCGTGAATTCAGGACTGTATCTTGTATTTCTGCCTAGAGATATAACTGCTGTGAGAAACACTTGAGTATGTCTTTGAGCTTATAGATGTTATCACTCTATCTTGTGTGCACACACAATATGCGGTCACATTTGAGGAAAGCAGCCGGAAGCAGTCATGCAGATAATGTAAAAGCTGCTATTGTAATGCCATCAGGCTTGACTATGCCACGTCCTGTTAACAATTTGAGTCTCTGAGTAGGACGACAGTCTTTAAAGGAGACCTGATTCTAATTAAGTGGTGCTGCAATTTAATACCGCTTTAATTTTATTTTGTACTTATTGAAGCGAGAGATACTGATTGTAGGTTTTTGCTGCTCCCCAGTCCCAATTTTCTCCCTTCTCTGCTGAAAACATGGCTGGTGTTGGAAGATTGTGCTGGCAGCCTTCTGGTATCTTGATTGTGTGGGTCTAGGTCTTGTGCAAATTAAATAGTTGTTGGTGGGGATGGGGTTATGTAATGAGAGAGCAGAAGATATCAATTGTTCTCGCCCAGTGCGCAGTGTTGAGGTTCCAGCAGGGCTCACTGGATTTCCATGAAAAGCTGAGCCCTGGCTCATTTCTCTGTTGCCCTCTGTCCAAACCGCTGTATTTACCCACTGGTTGTGCTGGGGGGGTCAGTTTTAACATTTGAAATTGCACTGATGGACTGGCAGTGGCCAAGAATTCAGTTATTTCTGTCTGCAAGAGGGGAGGCTTTCAACATGATAGTTGGCACTGCCTGATCAGTCAACTTTCAGTTTTCTTTGTGGGTGGGGAAAATGAAGTGATTCACAACTTAATTTCTTTTTAATCCTCCAGGGATGCTTTGGCTTCACTTGCTGCCAACTAAAGCAGTAGCTCTAAAGTGTCTGATTAGTAATTGCTACTTTAGTCCTAGGGGGAAAAAAGTCGCACCACAGCAGCATTTGTACTCTCCCATTAAATCGAAAGGGCAAACTGTGAGATGAAGGGGATTTTTGTTCCCAACCCCATAATCTATTATAAGTAGTTGAGATGGTGCATGTTTCATTCAGTGGTGTTTAATAAACCAATGACTGGCCAGATTTAGTAGGTATGTGAAGCTGTATCCACTATAGATGACTAATGTTGAGTTTGCCATCAATCTGGTCAGCAATAACTCACCGATTATTGGAGCCAAATCTCCAGGTCTGTTTGCAGTCTGATTCCAACATAGGTTGACCACTTTAAGAAGAAAATCTAACTATTTCGACGACTCTGTTCACTGCTATTTTTAAGAGAAGGTTGGCAGAGTTTTTTTTTGCTGTTTGATCTTTGTTTTAATAAAAATTTCACAATATAGTATTCACAAAGGGGCTAGTAACATCTAGTGGTAGGAGATTGTTGCTACATAAATATCAATGTTCTCCTGTCCTCTCCTGAGCTTTTTCATTCTTTACTGGTGTACAGTTTTGCCGGTGCTGGGCTAACTGGTATTTCACTCAGCTGGACAGGATTTTTAGGCTATTTAACTGCATGTGATATTCTGTCCTCAACAATGTCCACAGATATTAACTGCTGGCAGGAGTTGTGATCAGGAGCAGGGGCCTGATTCATTTTCTGGACTCAAAATCAGAGGTGTTGAGGCAAATGATAGTGTTCCTTCTTCTTCTTAGGCGCTCCCTTGTATTGAAAATGACTTGCTTCCACCAAAAAGGGATGAGTTCACGGGTGTCTCGATGAAGGGCCAGATAATCCAGGTCTAGGATTGCATATTGAAGGGTAGAAGATGCCTGTGCGTGGATTTTTTTAATGTGTAGTTGCACACCAGCCACCACACGGGCTTGACAGAGCAAGGTCTTGGTCCAGTGGCAAGGATTAACCAAGACGACTGGAGACCAGCTCTGCTGCACAGATCTAGTGTGCGCACACATTGCAGTTTGGCTGACCTGTGCTGCCCCTGGGTCCTCGCCTCTCCTGGGCCCCGATCATGTCACTCTGCAATCTGTCACCGTTCCTTTGCCCCAACTTCGCTGCTCCTGCTGTTATTGCTCACGCTCCAATCACTGACCTGGGTTAGGGTGACGTCCAATCCAGTCGCCCTCTTCACAGCCATCGCCCTCCCGGACCGGCTCGCAGATTGTAAATGCTCCTTTTATGGCCCCGACCTGCAGATGGTTCCTCGCAGGTTGGTGTCCCTTCACCATCCAGCTGAGATCAGAATGGTACACTTATCATGACTTGGATGGCATCAGGTTAGATACTAAAAATATTCCAATTACATCCTATATTAATGTATGGCCATCAAACAGAGCGGAAAGCTTTGTTGATGGAAACAATATACGATGTATATATGAAGAAGATAAAGGGGTTCCCATCCTATTCATCCAACCCTTCCCAGCTCTCCATTCAACCCAATTTGTAAAAGTTTGACTGCTTAAAGGAGAATGCAAACTGCATTGTCGCCTTTATCCTGAGTTTTCGTGTTTGTCCAGTTTTTGTTCAGTCTCCTTTTTTGATCTTTTTGAAAATTGTGAATATTAAAACCCACTTAACATTTTATTATAAAAGAGAATAAGTACCAATTTAATAAAATGTGACCATCATTAAACAGTACACTCTGTGAGGAATGAAGAAAATAAATTGATGCAAATGTTTGATACCAATGTGGAACCATTCCGAACCTTATAAGATGGAAATTCCCAAATGATTAGAATCTGAGCTAATAAATATAATGCGTGACTGCTTTCTGATCCACTGCCTCATGGATGCCATGAGATACAACTCTCATCTTGACTTGATAATGACCTCCGTGGGAGCATACATGGATTTGGATTGTGGTACCTCTGGACAACAGCGAATGTATGATGATTAAATGTGACCTAATCTGGGCTAAGCCAATAGGCACGCATACAGTTTTAAAAGGACAGACTTCAAGGGAGCTCAGAATAAATCATGGTGTGGGGGTGTAGTATTGAAGAAAACTTCAGGGTGGGTAGGTGGTGCAGTACTGAAGGACAAATGGAATGTCGTTTAAAACTGAGCATGCACGATAAATGCATAGCAAGGACAGATAAGAGCAAACTAAACAAACCTGACACAAAAATGGATTAACAAGACAAGACAAAGTGAAATAAATAAGAACAAACTGTACAAACCACTGGGAAACACTGAAACTTTCAACCTTTTTTTCAAAGCTGATGGAAGATGGAACACAAAATGAGCAAAGCAGAACAAACGTGACAAGTTATTTCACTGTTGCAGTTAGTAAGAGGGCTGTTATCAAAAAAGAATTGACACCATTCAGGCTGAACATTAGGTTAAACTGAGGAGAAACTAATACAAAAGCAAAATACTGCGGCAGCTGGAAATCTGAAATAGAAACAGGAAATGCTGGAAATACTCAGCAAGTCAGGCAGCATCTGTGAAGCGAGAAACCGAGTTAACGTTTCAGGGCGATGACCTTTTGTCAGGACTGGAAAAAGTAAGAGATGGAAACTATTTTAAGCAGTTGCAGAGGCAAGGAAAGGGGAGGAAAGAACAGAAGGGAAGGTCTGTAATAGGATGGATGACTACGTCATCATCTGAGCGAGGGACCGCAAAGATGTGTGCATCACCTGTGCCATGACAGGAGCCTACGACTGCTGGACAGACCACCGCCTAATCTGTTCATCAACTTTAATATAGCCCCAAAGCAGCGACAGCAACAGAAGCAGTGCCGCAGAAAAATCAATGCTGGGGCACTCAAAGACCCAGTTAAGAGAGCCCTAAACAGCCAGTGCTTCACTGTCAACCTGGCGACCCTCGATGACCCCAAGACGTAGAATGCTCACAGTGCCTGGTCTGCCCTCCAGGCCACCATAACCAGTGCCTGCAAAGAGACGCTCGGTCACTCAACCAGGAAGCACCAAAACTAGTTTGATGAGAATGACAGGAGATCCAGGAGCTAATAAACTGCGAGCGCAAGACATTTCTGAACGTAATGCAACAACCCAATTTGGGTGCAGCAAAGCAGCTCTACAGACGGTTGAAGGTCGAGGTCCAACAAAAAACCCGTGACCTAAAGAATAGATGGTGGGTGGAGAAAGCACAGGAGATGCAGCAGCGGGCCGACAGCCATGACATGCGAGGATTCTTCACTGCAGTGAAGTTCACCTACGGCCCAAGCACCCAAGACCCTGCCCCCCCGCTGCCAAGAATGGGCAGACACTCATTAAGGACACCAAAGCAGTCAGGGCCCCCTGGAAGGAGCACTTTGAAGATTCCTTAATCGAGCATCTGCCTTTGACACTAGTGTCCTCAACTCCATCCCGCAGCATCTCGGCAAAACCCTAGCCCTGCACTAGGTAGAAAAGGCCATCCATCAGCTCAAGAACAAGGCATCAGGAGCAGATGGAATCCGCACCAATGCATTAAAGTATGGCGGAGAAGCACTATTGGCATGAATGCATGACCTCATCTCACTTATCTGGAAGGAGGAGAACATGCCGGGCGATCTCGGAGATGCCGTAATCGTGACCATCTTTAAAAATGGGGACAAGTCCGACTGTGTCCACCACCACTTCCAGTGCAACCTTCGGTCGCATGAGGAAGAGAGTGGTTGAAGACCAGGACTTCAAATCTGGCACCAAGCTTATGGTCTACAGATACACTCCCTCCTATACGGCTCAGAAACGTGGACCATATATAGCAGACACCTCAAAGCGCTTAAGAAATAACCAGCGCTGCCTCCGCAAGATCCTGCAAATCCACTGGGAAGATAGATGCACCAATGACCGTGTTCTCGATCAGGCCAACATCCCCAGCATCAAAGCACTGACCACACTCGACCAGCTCCATTGGGTGGGCCACATTGTCCGCATGTCCGACACGAGACTCCCAACTCGAGTACTCTACTCGGAACTCTTACATGGTAATCAAGGTCCAGGTGGGCAGAGAAAATGTTTCAAGGACACCCTCAAAGCCTCCTTGATAAAGTACAACATCCCTCACCGGCACCTGGGAATCCTTGGCCCAGGACCGCCCAAAAGGGAGGAAGAGCATCCGGGAGGGCATTGAGCACCTCGAATCTCGTCACCGAGAGCATGCAGAAACCAAGCGCAGACAGTGGAAGGAGCGTGCGGCAAACCAGACTCCCCACCCACCCTTTTCTTCAACGACTATCACAGGTGGGACAGACAGAGACTGTACTTCCCATATTGGACTGTTCAGTCACCTGAGAACTCACTTTTGGAGTGGAAGCAAGTCTTCCTCGATTTTTGAGGGACTGCCTATGATGATGATGATGGAAGGCAGGAGAAACTGAAATTGGTTATGAAGCTAAATGATTACTTCCTGGAAATATACGCCCGAGAACATGTGAGTAATAAGTCACCTAACTTAGGATGTTTTATAAATAAATTTCATGATTGCAACATCACTTAGATGGAGGGCTGAGACGAGCTGAAAAGACTGAGTATTCTTGAAGATGCTAATTGAGCTGGGAGACAAAATGACAGAAGTGTTGATCATGATGGAGTTGATGAACAGAGAGACTTGTACTGGATTGGAAACAGGATCACATGATTTTAAAAAAAAAAGTATCAAAATGTACATAATAAATTTGTGAGTAATTACTGGAAGAACAGTTGAATTGATCGTGGAACAAACCTGTAAAAAAAATAATCCAATAAATGGCAGTCAGCATGGCTTCAGAAAGGGGAGATCTTGCTTTACCAATCTCCTTGTCATTGTTTTGAACTATGTAGTGACATCCCAATTTGACAGTGGCAAGTTCTACAGTGTTATGTACCTAGAATTCCAGAAAACGTTTGCGAAATGTCTTGTACGGAGCTGCTGCACGCGTTCAAGGCAGTGAGTACCCAAGATGAAATCTGAATGTGATGAGCAATTGGCTGAATGAGAGGAGGCAGCGAGTACATTGTAAGGGAGTGATGTCAGGCTGGGGGATCTACTGATTGGAGCAGCCAGAGATATACTTAATGTTTGGCAAGCTGAAGTTGTGTGAGATGTCTCTTCCAAGGAATTTTCTATCGCTCCCCTCTGGAACCAGGTCTTAACTTGTCACTGTAAAGCAGAAACTACTTGATGAAAAAGTAGCAACAACCACCTGCATTTATATAGCGCCGTTAACGTTGCAACACATCCCAAGGTACTTCACCTATTGTCAAACAAAATTTGACACCGCGCCAAATAAGAAGATATTAGGACAGAGGACCAAAATCTTGGATTAAGAGGTAGCTTTTAAGGATCGTTGAAAGAGGTAGAGTGACAGAGAGGTTTAGCAGCTGAAGGCATGGCCATCAATAATGGAGTGATTAAAATTGGAGGAGCGCAGAGATCTTGGAGGGTTGTCGAGCTAGAGAAGGTTACAGAGATAGGCAGGGGCAAGGTCAAGGAGGATTTCGTAAACCAGGATGAGAATTTTAAAATCGAGGTGTTGCCGGACCAGGAGCCAATGTGGGTCAGCAAGCACAGTGCAAGTTAGGATATGGGCAGCAAAGTTTTGGATGAGCTAAGTTTTACAGAGGGTGGGAGGCTGGCCAGGACAGCGTCATAATATAACTGCTCCTAGAGGGGCTGGCATTGGAAGTGGTGGTTATGTAGTATTAGAGAGCGTGCAAATCACAATAAAACATTACAGCACATCGTGAACTATTTGCGTGAAATCCGATAAATATGCACCAGTTAGATGTGCTTATCGTTATACTTTCAGAAGGATCAAGGTTGGGTAGCTCGGCCTGTTTGGCATTGAATCTGGCACCAGAAGTCTTGAGTTGAAATCTTGGCGGGCCTCAATCAGCCTTTTGTTTTTACAAGGTGGATGAAATGAGTCTTTGGGTTTGGGAGAAAACAGGTGATTGCTGCACTGTTGCAATGCCACTTGAGTAGCATAGGAAATAAGTATCACCACTGTTTACAGCACTTGCTTACTTTCCCTCTTACAAGGTGGGGCGGGGCAGCTCTTTGCAACGTCTGACTTGGTCAGAACGAGCTTTATGCACATGAATTCCCTGTGTGGATGAGTTCTTGCTCTCATTTATTTGTTGGGGATGTGAACTATCTATCTGCCTCTGTGAACCTTGTCATCAAAGCATAAAACAGAATTAACTTTTTATAAAATAACAAACTTGATATGCTTAAAGGAATACTCCTCCAGAGTAAAGCCCAACAGTAGGTTTATCCTTGAGTATTTGCGGACTTGCGTTCTGTGTAAAGCTTATCAAATCGAAACACAACAGTGCTTTCCTGTTGGCACGGTGGGTAAAAGCACTGGCCAGTGTAACACTCCAGATCGGAAGCACCCAGGTTTGAATCTAGTCTCTGATCTCAGCTGGGCAGCAGTATATGTGTTGCAGTTTTGCCTCCACTACCGTGGGCCAGGGAGGGTAAAAAAAATCTGCTAGATTCCCATCCTTGATAGTTATCCCATGACTCCTGCTGGAAAGTGTGTGCATGTGCATCTCGACTGCCATTTTACTTCCAGTTCAGCTAGCATGCTAACATCATGTGAAGAATCACCACTTGGGCAAAATACCATGGGGCTATTGGTACTTATGGAAATGTATCCCAACCAGTCAGTTCTCTCAATAATTTTGGAGAGAAATAGTATGGCACTTGGAATGTGATTTCTATAAACCACAGCCAAATGATCAATTTGCAGATTTTTGCAATGCAGCCCATTTATAATAATTGAATATTTATTTTTATCTGAATCCAATTTAAAAAAAATCACATGCAAATAACTAGACCTCTAACTGTGCCTTAATCTGATTTGAAATGTGGCAGTAAATTAGTTAACTGTTGTGTACAGATTATTTGAAAGCTGTGTTCCTGGGTAACATTTTATGCCTAACTGAGGTTTTCTACAGTTTAGCTTTGGAAATCTATACAAAATTGGACATGATTGGATAATTTAGAATTCTATACTCGCATCACTATTTTTACTGTATACACGAGCCTTTTAATTTTATGATTAAACTGATAATCACCCCTCATGATGAAACCCAAAATTGAGGTTAAGCCTGACTAAAACCTGGAAACATTAACATTGTTATACTTCAGTTCTGGTGTGATGAAAGGTGCTGCTTTCTATTTGGCATAGAGTACAGCATCGCTATTCTGTAACAACAGTTGTCTGTACATGATGTACAGACAACTGAATACAGTTCCACAAAGGAGGATTATTTGAGGGTGCATAACCACTTTTCTAGCAGATATAATTTGTGACGATGGTTGTAAGCATTTATTACTTTGTGGTGGACAAACCTGAGGTATCCTGTTTTTATACTATGTTACAGGGCTGCCTTCTGCCATTCTCTTAATAACTGCTTCCAATCTCTTGAACACCCAAATCACAATCTGCCATTTCCTGCTACCATGGATTGATAGCCTATGAACTATGATCTGTAAATTGATACTTTGTGCCCTTTAGTTCACATTCCTATTCAAGTTCTTGTTTACGTGATCCTACTGTTGCTGGCCAGTGGACTAATCTGTTTATCTTTTTTTTTAAAATGGGCTTTAATACAGTTTTTGTCTTCTATTTCTTGATCTTTTATTCCATTTCATCATTAATTGCTCTTTATTTTTCTTGATGAAGTTGGCTTATGCCTGTTAATTGTTCTCGTGCTCATCATTCAGACATCAATGGCCAAGCTTGGCTGGAAATCTTTAGGTTTTATAGACTAGGCTGACTTTCTTTTTCCCATGCAAGAAGGGAAAGTTCAGGAAGTACAGTTTAGAACAAATGTGGGAGTGTGCTAATCATTTATTTAGAGGCCTGAATACACTTGTTTGGAAAATTCTGTTCAGACTGAAAAGAAGTGATAGTCTGCACTCCTCTTTGTTTAAGGCAGCCTGTTTTAAGTAGACAACAATGTTGGCAGTCATTGGAATGATCAAGATGTTAACTCCTAGGATATGTTTGCGTGTATAATTGATTTTATGCGAGTAGAACCTGAGGGGACCTTGCCTCGAGGCATTCTTAGATGTAAGGATTTGTAATGCATATCCTGTGATCCTCTTTTAATTGAAGATATTTACCTTGACTAGAGTAATGCTAATTGCATTGCACTTCTGCGAAAAATAGCCGCTGAGGGAGGGAGGCAGAAGAATGCACATCATGGGAAGGTTGTCTGTGCCATCACTCTGATCTTACCATTTTAGTGCTGCTCACCAACTGAGGCAGCAGGACGCTCGTGTCTCTCAGCCATTCTTCAATCTGGATGCTCTGCTTTTGCTGTCTCGGCTCAAATATGAAGAATGGCCAATTGGGTGAGGTAACTGTACCTGATTGGAACAGTACTGTCGTGTGACTGATCAGAAATTTGTAAGTGCTTTTAAAATTGGAATGAGTATTGGAAAGTATATATTTTTGAGGCTTTCTTCTTAAAAGAAAATCACTAGGGAGATCCATTCTGCTCCAAGGTTATGACATTTAACCTGATGGTATAGAGTTGGTCAGGCCCCATTAACTTGGCCTAAGACTGCTCAAAGTGGCACCCCACCCACCCGTCCCTTCAAACACCGTCTGCCCCACCTGTGACAGAGACTGTAGGTCCCGCATTGGACTCATCGGTTACCCGAGTACTCATATATTGGTGTGGAAGCAAGTCATCCTTGACTCCGAGGGACCGTCTAGAAGAAGGGAAGATTAGCTTGTCCTTTCCATCTAATTAAATAACTGGTCACTGGGCTGATCAACTCAGGAAAGTCTGATAGACGAGTACAACTTTCTTATTACTATGCAAGTCGCCTGATCCAGAGCAGCTGCTGTCATTTGGTTCTCAGTCGAGCACAAACATAGGCATTTTTTTTCGATCAACAAAGTTTCACTCTAAGTTTAATTTTGAACAAAAAAACACTTGATATTAAATTTCATCTCCTCCTGAAATTGTACAGATATATATTCTCAGACCAGAAGTCAGTGTTGGGCCTATTACCTGTCAGTGTTGGGCCTATTCACTGAGGAGGACACAAACAACCTTCCGGATATAAAAGGGGTCGGAGGGTCTAGTAAGGAGGAGGAACTGAGGGAAATCCTTATTAGTCGGGAAATTGTGTTGGGGAAATTGATGGGATTGAAGGCCGATAAATCCCCAGGGCCTGATGGACTGCATCCCAGAGTACTTAAGGAGGTGGCCTTGGAAATAGTGGATGCATTGACAGTCATTTTCCAACATTCCATTGACTCTGGATCAGTTCCTATGGAGTGGAGGGTAGCCAATGTAACCCCACTTTTTAAAAAAGGAGGGAGAGAGAAAACGGAATTACAGACCGGTCAGCCTGACATCGGTAGTGGGTAAAATGATGGAATCAATTATCAAGGATGTCATAGCAGTGCATTTGGAAAGAGGTAATATGATAGGTCCAAGTCAGCATGGATTTGTGAAAGGGAAATCATGCTTGACAAATCTTCTGGAATTTTTTGAGGATGTTTCCAGTAGAGTGGACAAGGGAGAACCAGTTGATGTGGTATATTTGGACTTTCAGAAGGCTTTCGACAAGGTCCCACACAAGAGATTAATGTGCAAAGTTAAAGCACATGGGATTGGGGGTAGTGTGCTGACATGGATTGAGAACTGGTTGTCAGACAGGAAGCAAAGAGTAGGAGTAAATGGGGACTTTTCAGAATGGCAGGCAGTGACTAGTGGGGTACCGCAAGGTTCTGTGCTGGGGCCCCAGCTGTTTACACTGTACATTAATGATTTAGACGAGGGGATTAAATGTAGTATCTCCAAATTTGCGGATGACACTAAGTTGGGTGGCAGTGTGAGCTGCAAGGAGGATTCTATGAGGCTGCAGAGCGACTTGGATAGGTTAAGTGAGTGGGCAAATGCATGGCAGATGAAGTATAATGTGGATAAATGTGAGGTTATCCACTTTGGTGGTAAAAACAGAGAGACAGACTATTATCTGAATGGTGACAGATTAGGAAAAGGGGAGGTGCAAAGAGACCTGGGTGTCATGGTACATCAGTCATTGAAGGTTGGCATGCAGTTACAGCAGGCGGTTACGAAAGCAAATGGCATGTTGGCCTTCATAGCGAGGGGATTTGAGTACAAGGGCAGGGAGGTGTTGCTGCAATTGTACCGGGCCTTGGTGAGGCCACACCTGGAGTATTGTGTGGAGTATTGTGTACAGGTTTGGTCTCCTAACCTGAGGAAGGACATTCTTGCTATTGAGGGAGTGCAGCGAAGGTTCACCAGACTGATTCCCGGGATGGCGGGACTGACCTATCAAGAAAGACTGGATCAACTGGGCTTGTATTCACTGGAGTTCAGAAGAATGAGAGGGGACCTCATAGAAACGTTTAAAATTCTGACGGGTTTAGACAGGTTAGATGCAGGAAGAATGTTCCCAATGTTGGGGAAGTCCAGAACCAGGGGACACAGTCTAAGGATAAGGGGGAAGCCATTTAGGACCGAGATGAGGAGGAATTTCTTCACCCAGAGAGTGGTGAACCTGTGGAATTCTCTACCACAGAAAGTTGTTGAGGCCAATTCACTAAATATATTCAAAAAGGAGTTAGATGAAGTCCTTACTACTAGGGGAATCAAGGGGTATGGTGAGAAAGCAGGAATGGGGTACTGAAGTTGCATGTTCAGCCATGAACTCATTGAATGGCGGTGCAGGCTAGAAGGGCTGAATGGCTTACTCCTGCACCTATTTTCTATGTTTCTATGTTTCTATGTCATCTAATTGGCACTCAATGTACTTCGTTGCATAATAGTATGAAAAATAGAAGAACATCTTAAAAGTGTAAGAGTAAATGATGCAGAAAGATTGATGTTGCTCTCAGTGAGCTATAAGTAAGATGGCAATTTAATCCTCTCCTGCTGTTGCCATTCTGGTGTGTTGGTTTTGTAAACTGCTTTGAATTGCTTGTAACTCACTAGCCATTTTATCTGCTGTAATGTAATTAGAAGGCCTTCGAAAGACATGCACTGCTGAGCACCAGTACTGCGCCTACTTTTCTCTTTTTCATTTGAGTCCTTTTTTTTAAACCAAAATAAAGCACGGGATTGAAGTGTGAAAAGTCAACTCGAGTACAAATGGACTCCTGGATCCGACAGTGATGATCCAAGTGTATTCTATAATTTGATATATCTTTCCTGAAACTGTTTTAACATGTGTGACCTGATTGAAATGGAAAAATAATTTCCGATGTTTTTGATTGCATTGATAGGAATTGTTGTCCTTCCATTTACAAAGATCTTTTAGTTTATAACTGCTGTGACATTTGACTGACTTACTGGAGGACATGACTTTTCCAGGATAATGAAATGTTTCATGTGGTCCGGTGCAATGATGATGGACACTGATGGTTCAGTCAGCCCAGTAGTTTCTAATTGACGAAATCATAACTATGATTGACTTGTGTTTGGATTTTTCCACTTCTACATTAAAAAAAAATGTTCTCTATATTCAATGACTGACTGAAAATCTTAAAATATACATAATGGTTTGATGAGAGAGGATTTGAAGTGTTTAAAATGATTAGCTTCTTGAACGTGATGCTAAAGAGCTGATTCTCTTCAATTCAGCTTCAGTGAGATTGGAGAAGAGCTCAAATCTTATTAAAATGAATCCATGATGGGCTTAAATCCGGTCATAAAGATTTAGACCGCCAGAACAACAATCGGTTATGATTGTATGTATAACACTTGAATGAAGAAATAAACTGGAGTCGAGTCCTTCAATGAAGTTGGCTCTGCTGCCATTGTTATTATTTCTGTTCATTTGTCCTCTTAAACTTACCTGCCTTTCTGTTTGAACTGTGATGTGTTTTGTCCCTTTACCAGATATTGTGATTTATGCAGCTTTGTTCTAACTGCTTATAATGGAGTTCAGCAGGACATTGTGAATGAGAATGACATCCCAAGGTTTCTGTGTGTTATTGAGGTCTGATTTAAATTTCTAATTTGGATCGTTGCAGGTGCTTGGTATCCGCTTTGCTTATTTTGAAGGGAACAATTGTTACTTGGGGTGATTAGAAGGCAGTAACCTAATCTTCTGGTGGAGGTTTTGTAAATATCGTCGTGAATTTGAACCGATTATATAAATCGTTTTATCCCTGAGATTAGATCAGTGGCATGAAGGATTATTTTCCAGTACACTGTATAGTTTGCGTGTTTATATTCAGTTTTCGAATCTTCTGTGTACTGTTTGTGATTGTCAGTAGAGGCATTAACTGCCACTATGCTTTGTTAATGTAATGTATTTTAAATAATAACAGGAAATTATATGGCTAGCAAATAAATCGTTGTAACTGAACTAATTGAGAACAATTCACACATTAGGATCAACGTCAGTAAATGACAATTTTCACACATAACATGCAAGGCATTCTAAATATACTCCTGTGGTAGAGAGAGATGGAGTAATTGATTTAAAATAAATTCCTGGTGGTGGAAATAGACGGATGAGAGATATCCAAGACAACTGTCATAGATTAAGAAATGAGAAGACAGACAGTAAATTTGCGCTGCTTTCAAGTTGGCATCTGTTTAGTTGAAGTTCTGAGAGAACCTGATTCACGGGCCTACTCCTTTCATTTGTTTGACTAAATCTGGCTTCCTTTTCCTGGTAGCAGAAAGGGTGGAGCAGTAGTTGGCAATGATGCTGATTACAGTTTGTTAAGTAACCAGCTAATATTTGCAACTGCCTCTTTGGGATTAGGATGTAAATTAGCTCACTCACTCTAGGAAGAACTGCATTTAGATCGCAACCTATTCATTTTAGGTCTGATTTCATTTGACCTTTTTCTTCCTCTTGTGATGTGTCTTTGGGAGTTGTTGCAAGCAAAATTGTCTGTTTCCCACCCTTTTTCGCCTCCTCCCCCTGCCTAACGTATAAAAGCTTCCACTGACTGTCTTCCCACAAGTATACAGATTGCTTTCCCTTTCCCCTCCCCCTTTCGTTTGATTGGCTGCTTTTGTATTCTTTGTGTATGTCTATCTCTGCTTCTGGTTCTTTTTCCCTAGCTTTCTCACATGTTCGCTCTGTCTCTCTCGTGTGGGTGCGCTCTCTCTCTCTCTCTCTCTCTCTCTCTCTCTCTCTCTCTCTCTCCTGCTCGCTTCTTCAAAAGTGACTCAAGTTTACTGTCTCCTGGTCTCCCTGCCTATTTTCCTGTTTGATCAGTTAACTTAGATGTGCTATGTAAAGTGGATTAACAACCGTAGCAACTGTCTGGAGAATAAGCAGACCGGCATCAAATGTAAAAAGAGCACCTAAGCAAGGAACACTGTCCTATGATGGCCAATTCTTTTTGTTACAAAGAAGTCCCAATGGGATAGGAAGAACTGAATTCAAGATTTAACCAGCTGATTGATCCAAACCTTGAGGAAGTGACGTGTGCATGAATGAGTGTGTTTTCTTTTCTGCCAGAAGAGCTATTTAGCAGTATGTATGATTTCAGAATAGTAAATCCTATGTCAAAAACAGATGGCATTTTATTAGGACCAGTAAAGATTAATGGGCTTAAACTTTTCCATTAATTCCTAACTTGCCTAGCTTTGCTTGTTTACAAAAATGAACAAATCTGAGCAAACTGATCTGACGACCTCTGGCTGGCAGGCTTTTCAAGATCTATTGTTAAAAGTACAAGTGTGCATATTGAATCCATGTATTTTAATAAGTGGTATGCAATTTCTTTGTGCATTTTTCCTGGTTTACATCGTGTTTTAGTTTATCCCAAAATCTTGCAGTTGGGTGGTTTTGTTCTGTGGACTCCTAATGATAAACGCCTGGTTCAAGATCATTTGACAAGTAATGGAGAAAGCTGTTACTGTTGTCTATGCTACTTGTAATTTTAGTTTGGTCTGTTGGATGGCACAATTGGTCTTTTGATGATGGCGTTTTTTTCCGGCATTTTACGCCAAAAATACTGTTTTAAAATACCGCTATTTTTTAAAGGGGTAAAATTGGCAACAAAATGAACCCAACGGTAAAAATCGGTGTTGCATGAGGATTCGTGGTGGAAATCGCGGTCCTTGCCAACTTTAGCCCGAGGCCTATTACCGCCAAAAATACAGGCCCTGGGAGGGGAGAAAACACACACAAATTGCAAAAATAAAAAAAATCAGAAAACATTCACGACACACTTAACTAACAAATCTCTGAAAAAGAATTAAAAAATAAAAATTTTAACTTACCTTTTTTGTAGATCTTCATACCTACTGCTGTTTCTGGGGCTTCAACACAGGCTTTTCTTGGGTGTTTTTTTTCCCCATCCTGAGCACGGGTGTGCCGAGCGGCCAATTTTAAGTGGTCGCATTTTTTTTGGTGTTGCACGCCAGCGGTCTGTTTTTCAGTGATATTTCAAAACTGCCAGCGCACAACTTTTGTTTAGGTGAGTACTTTGTAAAGGCAAAACATCGCCAAAAAAACGGGCACAGGGCTGGTCAATTTCTAGCCCAAATTCTTTTTCTTGCGCTAATACTGTCTCCAGGAGGAGCAAAGCTGGATTTTTATTCCGTCACCATATTAGCTGGGGTTTATTGTATAGAAGGGATTTACAGATGTTGCTGAGATTAACATCAGCTACTGATAAGAGAAATATGCCAGGTGCTAAAATGGTTCGTCTCTCCCCTTATGATGACATTGACTGCATAAGGGCACACTTAAACTGCAATCTAGCAGCAACTGTGTTGCAATATCCACTCGTAGTGACTCTGAAGTCGCAAAATAATTCCGGAATCATGGTCAACAAAACTCCAAAGACCCTCTGCCTATTATTACTTGGGTTGACCTGGCGGAGTGCAAACCAGGTTTGTTTAAGTTTATTTGGAAGAACCTAACCTATTTAGAGTTGGTGTAAATGTGTGGAGCTGTGTGCTCTCAATGTTTAAGTCTTAACCTCTGGGAGAGAAGATCTATACCGATATTTAAGCATATGTGCAGACCTCTTTCTTGAGTAGGAGAATTGCAGTTGGAGTTCGGCAGCATTACGCAGATACTGAAACAAGAACAGAAAGCACTGAATAAGTTCTGGGGAAGGTTATATGCTCAATGTCTTGTCTGTTCTCACCACAGATGCTTCAGATTTCCAATGGTCTGTGGTATTTTGCTTTTTGTTCATAAGCAGGATCCTGTCTGGCTGCAGGCAGTTCAGTATCTATCTTTGGTAATGCACGGTATAAATGTGCCAGACTTGGTGGGGAGTTGTTACAAAGATGAAACATGAAATCACTGGTTCAAATACTTCTTGTGGGCTAAACAAATTCATGCTGGAAATTGGTATTTTCATTGTGACAGTAGTAATGTCTTAATCCCTGGGTTGCTTCGAAAAGTTGCTTTGTTTCATGTATTTGTGTTTACAGTTCTATTTTACTAGATCTTAAACATCAAAACAGTCAAAATAAGATGCTGTTCAAAGCTTTGGAATCTGTTGTGTTGGGTTTCTAATACAAGGAAACTCAAAGTGGCAGATGTTGGTGCTTGAATTCGATGCTGTCTCTTTGATTTTTCTTTATACCCCACCCCAACTAAGTGGCAGGCAGTAACAGGTTTTCACTGTGTGTTTGTGTAGTAATATGGAAGACTTTAAAGGAAGCAGCAATGCGATTGGTTCAAAACAGTGTAGGAATTTGGATTGGATTTCTTACAATATCAAAGGCTTCAGATGACCAATCAAAAACAATGGAAGTAAAACCAATGCACCCAGTAAAAATAATTATTAAACATTAAATGCAAGTCTAGGAAGTGCATGTACATATTGATACTAAGTAAGAATATTGAAGTAGTGGTTGTAATAATTGCTGCTTTTTATTTGCAAGTGTTCTGGTGCAAAATGATATTAAGTGCAATTGCATACAGTTTGAAAAGTTGAGAAGAGGGTGCAAAGAAGAGAATTCCAAGTCCAGGTTACCTGATTTTCTTCCAGCGCACTGCAATTATTATTGCTTTATTACTGCTTCGCATCTTGGTTTAACCGGCATGCTCTTGGTGCTTTGGTAAGCCTGGTTGTAGTAAGCTGACTGGCCAGCTGTGAAGCTGGTGTTTACACAAGATACCTAACTTGAGTCGATTATCTCTGTGTGGGGATAATTTGCAGCAATGATTAGCAGTGTCATGAGGAAATGGTTTGAATTACCGAGAGTGAATCAGGCAAATGATTTGAAATTCATTGTAAAAGGGCTGTCTGTTGGCACATGTACTGGGTACACTGTACTCCATCCGAATTGCTTTTTTTTGGAAGGAGGTGACTCTCAGTTCTTAATGGGTTAGAGGCCCCTTTTGTGTTGTCTCCTCCCACCGTACTTTCAGTTGCCTCGGCCCTAAACTCTGCCATTCTCTCCCTAAACTTCTCCGCCTCTCGACTTCTCTGTCTCCTCTTTCTGTCCAAATATTGCCTTCTATGACTCAGTGACACATTTTGTTTGATAACACTCTTGTGAAGTGGCTTGAGACATTTTACTACGTTAAAGGTGCTATATAAATGCAAATTGTTGTGGTGAGTTTTACCAGTTTTTGTGACGCCGACAGCCAGGAAAATGGTGTTCTCCTGCCCATCATCTTAGCGAAACCTTTGGGCATTGCATTAGCATGGTATAAATAAAACTGTAGTCCAGCACTGAAGACCTGTTTCTCTGTCTGAGAATGGAATTGAGGCAGGTAAAGAGAAAATTCAAATGCACTGCGTGGGGAACTTCTAGTTACTGTTTAAGAGAAACCCCAACCATAACTTTGTGGCATTTAAATTGCTTAGGAGGTCATCAGGCCAAGTCTATGCCAGTAGTTTTCTGAGTCAGCTAGTCCAATCCCACTCTCTTGCATGCTGTCCCCTCTCACCCCCACTTTCCACGCCTTGGATCTCTCACCATCTCACCGAAAGGCGTTGCTCAGCTTATGGCTCACATCCGAATTAGGCCCACACAGAGCCTGATCTCCAGTCGTCTTCCCACTGGACCAAGACCGTGCTCCGTCAAGCCCATGTGGTAGCCGGTGTGCAACGGCCACCCCACAATAAAAGAACTCACGCACAGGCATCTTCCACCCCTTCAAACTGAAGTTCGGGACCTTGAATGTCAGAACCGTCATGGACAACCCCAACAGCGACAGACAGAAATGCTGCACTGCCATCGTTGCCCGGGAAGTCAGACGCTTCGACGTTGACATCGCTGTCCTAAGTGAGACCCAGTGGGCAGGGGAAGGCCAGCTCAAAAAACAAATGTGGTGGTTACACCACCTTCTGGAAAGGCAAACCAGAAGAAGAATGCCATTTCCATGGAGTTGGCTTCGCCATCAAGAACTAGCTGGTCGGCCACCTCGGAAACTCCCCCTGCGGGATAAGCGAACGTCTCATGACTCTCCGGTTCACCCTATCCTGGAACCAGCACGGCACAGTCATCAGTGCGTACACCCCAACACTCGACTCAACAGATGAGACCAAAGAGGAATTCTATTCCAGCCTCAAACAATCCCTGTCCCCTGTCCCGAGTCCCTACGGACGACAAACTGATCCTCCTCGGCGACTTCAATGCCTGAGTCGGTAAGGACACAGACCTCTGGGGCGGCGTGATCAGTAGAGACTGGGTAAGGAAAACCAACTCCAGCAGTACCCTGCTCCTGACAAAATGCCTAGAACACGACCTTGTCACCACCAACATCTTGTTCCACCAGAGGGACAAATACAAGGCATCATGGCAATACCCTCGCTCCAAACACTGGCATCTGCTCGACTATGTCGTCATCCGAGCCAGGGATCGCAAGGACGTACGCATCACCCCTACCATGACAGGAGCCGACGACTGCTGGATGGACTACCACCTAATCCATTCCGTCATCAACATTAATATAGCCCCAAAGCAAGCGACGGCAACAGAAGCAATGCTGCAGAAAAATCAATGCCGACACTCACCAGTTAAGAGAGCCCTATACAGTCAGCACCTCACTGGCAACCCTCGATGACCCCAAGACGCAGAATGCTCACAGTGCCTGGTCTGCCCTCCAGGCCACCATATCTAGCGCCTACAAAGAGACGCTCGGTAACTCAACCAAGAAACACCAAAACTGGTTTGACGAGACAGACAGGAGATCCAGGAGCTAATAAACCGCAAGCGCAGGGCGTTTCTGAACTTAAAACAACAACCCAATTCAGGAGCAGCAAAGCAGCTCTACAGACAGCTGACGGCCAAGGTCCAACAAAAAACTTGCGACCAAAATAGATGGTGGACGGAGAAAGCACAGGAGATCCAGCGGCTGGATTAGCAGCCATGATATGCGAGGATTCTTCACCGCAGTTAAGTCCATCTACGGCCCCACCCCACTGCTGGGCAAGAATGGGGAGACACTCATTAAGGACACCGAGGCAGTCGGGGCCCGCTGGAAGGAGCACCTCGAAGATCTCCTTAATCGAGCATCTGCCTTTGACACGAGTGTCCTCGACTCCATCCCGCAGCATGCTACCCGCCACCATCTCAGCTGAACCCCAGCCCTGCAAGAGGTAGAAAAGACCATCCGTCAGCTCAAGAACAACAAGGCATCAGGAGGAGATGGAATCCCCGCCAAGGCACTAAAGTATGGCAGAGAAGCACCATTGGCACAAATGCATGACCTCCTCTCTCATCTGGAAGGAGGAGAACATGCCGGGAGATCTCTGAGATGCTGTAATCGTGACCAACTTAAAAAAAGGGGACAAGTCCGACTGTGGCAATAACAGCGGAATCACCCTGCTGTCAGCCATTGGGAAAGTCATTGCTAGAATCCTCTTCAACTATCTTTTCCCTGTGGCTGAAGATCTCTTCCCAGATTCACACTGCGGATTCCGTCCATTAAGGGGTACCAGGACATGATCTTCACCGCGCAACAACTACAAGAGCAATGCAAGGAGCAGCACCAATCCTTGTACATTGCCTTCTTTGACCTCACAAAGGCCTTTGACACTGTCAACCATGAAGGGCTATGGAGCGTTCTCTTCTGTTTCGGCTGCCCCCAAGGTTTGTCACCATCCTCCGCCTGCTCCATGACGACATGCAAGCCATGATCCTGACTGACTGATGCACCACAGACCCAATCCACGTTCGGACCGGGGTCAAGCAGGGCTGCGTCATCGCAGTAACATTCTTCTCTATCTTCCTCGCTGCAATGCTCCAATTCATTCTCGACAAGCTCCCTGCTGGAGTGGAACTAAACTACAGAACCAATGGGAACCTGTTCAACCTTTGTCGCCTCCAGGCTAGATCCAAGACCGTCCCATCCTCTATCGTCGAACTACAGTACACGGGCGGCGCTTGCCTCTGTGCGCATTCAGAGGCCGAACTCCAAGCCATCTTCAACATCTTCACTGAGGCATACAAAAGCATGGGTCTTACGGATGTATAGTGTAAGACAAAGGTCCTCCACCACAAAGCACTACACCCCCGGTCATCAAAATCCACGGTGCGACAATTTTCCATACCTCGGGAGTTTACTATCAGCAAGGGCAGACATCAACAACGCAGCCTCCAGTGTGCCGGCGCAGCCTTCGGCCGCCCGAGGAAGAGTGAGTGGTTGAAGACCAGGATCTCGAATCTGGCACCGAGCTTTATGGTCTGCAAGGCAGTAGTGATACCTGCCCTCCTATATGGCTCAGCGACATGGACCAGATACAGTAGACACCTCAAAGCGCTGGAGAAGTACCACCAGCGCTGCCTCCGCAAGATCCTGCAAATCCCCTGGGAGGATAGACGCACCAATGTCAGTGTTCTCGATCAGGCCAGCATCGAAGCACTGACCATACTCTACCAGCTCCATTGGGCAGGCCACATCATCCGCATGCCTCACACAGGACTCCCAAAGCATGCGCTCTATTCAGAACACCTACATGGCAAGTGATCCCCAGGTGGCAGAGGAAACGTTTCAAGGACACCCTCAAAGCCTCCTTGATAAAGTGCAACATCCACACCGGCTCCTGGGAATCCCTGGCCCAAGACCACCCTAAGTGGAGGAAGAGAATCCAGGAGGGCGCTGAGCACCTCGAGTCTTGTCGCCGAGAGCATGCAGAAATCAAGCGCAGGCAGCGGAAGGAGCGTGCGGCAAAGACTCCCCACCCACTCTTTCCTTCAACGACTGTCTGTTCCACCTATGACAGAGACTGTAATTCCCGCATTGGACTGTACAGCCACCTGAGAACTCACTTGCAGAATGGAAGTAAGTCTTCCTCGATTTCGAGGGACTGCCTGTGGTGGTGGAGCGAGCAGCCAGAGGAGGAGTGAGGAGAGGCCTATAAAGGCCCAGCGGCAGTACGGGAACAGCGAGCTGCAACAGGGTCAGAAGTAAGAAAGAAGTAAAAAGTAAACGTAGGGTGACACCACAGCCAAGAAGATAAGTGATTGGCTGGTTGAGTGGTGAGTAGTTTTCTTTTTTTTGATCTTTTTTCTTTTTCTTAGTAGTAAGAAACATTGTCATTGTTGCCAAATTAAGTAATTTAAGGGTTAAGTCATTGCAGGAGAGCCCAGACCCGTGTCATGCTTCTCCTGTGCTATGTGGGGAGCCAGGGATGCTTCTAGTGTCCCTGACGACTATGTGCAGGAAGTGTATCCAGCTGCAGCTCATGACAGACCGCATTGCGGCACTGGAGCTGCGCATGGATTCACTCTGGAGCATCCGCGATGCTGAGGATGTCGTGAATAGCACGTTTAGTGAGTTGGTCGCACCGCAGGTAAAGGTTACTCAGGCAGATAAGGAATGGGTGACCATCAGAAAGAGCAATGGAAGGAAGGTAGTGCAGGGTCCCCCTGCGGGCATCTCCCTCCAAAACAGATACACCACCTTGGGTATTGTTGGGGGAAATGACTCATCAGGGGAAGGCAGCAGCAGTTAAGTTCATGGCACCAGGGATGGCTCTGCTGCACAGGAGGGCAGGAAAAAGAGTGGGAGAGCTAAAGTGATAAGGGATTCTATTGTAAGGGGAATAGATAGGCATTTTTGATGCCGCAAACAGGATGGTATGTTGCCTCCCTGGTGCAAAGGTCAGGGATGTCTTGGAGCGGCTGCAGCGCATTCTGGAAGGGGAGGGTGAACAGCCAGCTGCCGTGGTACATGTAGGTACCAAAGATACAGGTAAAAAACCGGATGAGGTGCTGCAAGCTGAGTTTAGGGAGCTAGGAGTTAAATTAAAAATTAGGATGTCAAAGGTAGTAGTCTTGGGATTGCTATCAGTGCCACGAGCTCGTCAGAGTAGAAATGGCAGGATAGCTAAGATGAATACGTGGCTTGAGGAGTGGTGCAGGAGGGAGGGATTCAAACTCCTGGGACATTGGAACCGGTTCTGGGGGAGGTGGGACCAGTACAGACTGGAAGGTCTGCACCTGGGCAGGTCCGGAACCAATGTCCGAGGGGGAATGTTTGCTAGTGCTGTTGGAGGGGTTAAACTAATATAGCAGGGGCATGGGAACCTATGCAGGGAGACAGAGGGAAGTAAAATGGGGGAAGTAGCAAAAGATAGAAAGAAGAAAAGTAAAAGTGGAGGGCAGAGAAACCCAAGGCAAAAATCAAAAAGGACCACATTACAGCAAAAGTCTAAAGGGACAAAGTGTGTTAAAAAGACAAGCCTGAAGGCTCTGTGCCTCAATGCGAGAAGTATTCATAATAAGGTGGACGATTTAACAGCGCAGGCAGCTATTAACGAATATGATATAATTGGGATTACTGAGACATGGCTCCCGGGTGACCAAGGCTGGGAACTCAACATCCAGGGGTATTCAACATTCAGGACGGATAGACAGAAAGGAAAAGGAGGTGGGGTAGCGTTGCTGGTTAAAGAAGAAATTAACGCAATAGTAAGGAAGGATGTTAGCTTGGATGATGTGGAATTTGTATGGGTAGAGCTGCGGAATACCAAAGGGCAGAAAACGCTATTGCGAGTTGTGTACAGACCACCAAACAGTAGTAGTGAGGTTGGGGACAGCATCAAACGAGAAATTAGGGATGCGTGCAATAAAGATACAGCAGTTATCATGGGCGACTTTAATCTACATATAGATTGGGTTAACCAAACTGGTAGCAATACGGTGGAGGAGGATTTCCTGGAGTGTATTAGGGATGGTTTTCTAGACCAATATGTTGAGGAACCAACTCGGGGGCTGGCCATCCTAGACTGGGTGATGTGTAATGAGAAAGGACTAATTAGCAATCTTGCTGTGCGAGGCCCCTTGGGGAAGAGTGACCATAATATGGTAGAAATCTTTATTAAGATGGAGAGTGACACAGTTAATTCAGAGACTTGAGTCCTGAACATAAGGAAAGGTAACTTCGATGGTATGAGATGTGAATTGGCTGGAATAGACTGGTGAATAATACTTAAAGGGTTGACGGTGGATAGACAATGGCAAACAATTAAAGATCACATGGACAATTGTACATCCCTGTCTGAAGTAAAAACAAACTGGGGAAGGTGGCTCAACCGTGGCTAACAAGGGAAATTAGGGATAGTGTTAAATCCAAGGAAGAGGCATATAAATTGGCCAGAAAAAGCAGCAAACCTGAGGACTGGGAGAATTTTATAATGCAGCAGAGGAGGACAAAGGGTTTAATTAGGAGGGGGAAAATAGAATATGAGAGGAAGCTTGCTGGGAACATAAAAACTGACTGCAAACTTCTATAGATATGTGAAGAGAAAAAGATTAGTGAAGACAAACGTAGGTCCCTTGAAGTCAGAATTAGGTGAATTTAGAATGGGGAACAAAGAAATGGCAGACCAATTGAACAAATACTTTTGGTTCTGTCTTCATGAAGGAAGACACATATAACCTTCTGAAAATACTAGGGGACCGAGGGTCTAGCGAGAAGGAGGAACTGAAGGAAATCCTTATTAGTCAGGAAATTGTGTTTGGGAAATTGATGGGATTGAAGGCCGATAAATTCCCAGGGCCTGATAGTCTGCATCCCAGAGTACTTAAGGAAGTGGCCCTAGAAATAGTGAATGCATTGGTGATCATTTTCCAACGACTGTGGATCAGTTCCTATGGACTTGAGGGTAGCTAATGTAACACCACTGTTTTTTAAAAAAAGGAGGGAGAGAGAAAATGGGGAAATATAGTCTGGTTACTCTGACAACAGTAGCGGGGAAAATGTTGGAATCATTTATTAAAGATGAAATAGCAGCTTATTTGGAAAGCAGTGACGGGATCGATCGGTCCAAGTCAGCATGGATTTATGAAAGGGAAATCATGCTTGACAAATCTCCTAAAATTTTTTGAGGATGTAACTGGTCGAGTGGACAAGGGCGAACTAGTGGATGTGGTGTATTTGGACTTTCAAAAGGCTTTTGACAAGGTTCCACACACGAGATTAGTGTGCAAAATTAAAGCACATGGTATTGGGGGTAATGTATTGACGTGGATAGCGAACTGGTTGGCAGACAGGAAACAGAGATTAGGGATAAATTGGTCCTTCTCAGAATGGCAGGCAGTGACTAGTGGGGTGACGCAGGGCTCAGTGCTGGGACCCCAGCTATTTACAATATACATCAATGATTTAGATGAAGGAATTGAGTGTAATATCTCCAAGTTTGCAGACGACACTAAGCTGGATGGTGGTGTGAGGTGTGCGGAGTATGCTAAGAGGCTGCAGGGTGACTTGGACAGGTTAGGTGAGTGGGCAAATGCATGGCAGATGCAGTATAATGTGGATAACTAAGGTTATCCAGTTTGGTGGCAAAAACATGATGGCAGATTAGGAAAACGGGAGGTGCAACTTGACCTGGGTGTCATGGTACATCAGTCATTGAAAGTTGGCATGCAGGTATAGCAGGCGGTGAAGAAGGTAAATGGCATGTTGGCCTTCATAGCTAGGGGATTTGAGTATATGAGCAGGGAGGTCTTATGCAGTTGTACAGGGCCTTGGTGAGGCCTCACCTGGAATATTGTGTTCAGTTTTGGTATCTTCACCTGAGGAAGGATGTCCATGCTATTGAGGGAGTGCAGCAAAGGTTCACCAGACTGATTCCCGGGATGGCGGGACAGACGTACGAGGAGAGACCGTATTGACTGGGCCTGTATTCACTGAAATTTAGAAGAATGAGAGGGTTCTCATAGAAACATATAAAATTCTAATGGGACTGGACAATTTAGATGCAGGAAGAATGTTCCCAATGTTGGGGAAGTCCAGAACCAGTGGACTGACAGAACAGTCTAAGGATAAGGGGTAAGCCATTTAGGACCGAGGTGAGGAGAAACTTATTCATTCAGAGTTGTTAACCTGTGGAATTATCTACCGCAGGGTTGTTGATGCCAGTTCATTAGATATATTCAAGAGGGAGTTGGATATGGCCCTTACGGCTAAAGGGATCAAGGGGTATGGAGAGAAAGCAAGAAAGGGGTACTGAGGTAAATGATCAGCAATGATCTTATTGAATGTTGGTGCAGGCTCGAAGGGCCGAATGGCCTACTCCACCTAGTTTCTATGTTTCTATGATGATGATGTTCCTCATTTCAAGCAAATATCTAATAATTTAAAAAATGTATTAAATTTAAATTATTCTGCTTTAACAGTAGTTTGTGGTGGAGAATTCCACATTTTAATTACACTCTCTAGGTGAAGAAATTTTACTAACCAACTCTCCAATTCTTTTTGTGATTGTTTTCATTCGTCAGCAAGACAGTAATAAGACAATCTGTCTCTATTTACCATGCCATAAACCATGAATGTTGAAGACCACTATTGGGTCAGCTCCAAAACGGACTACACAATACCCCAACTGTGGCCGGAATAAGGTCTGGTACAAGTTCAACATTACTCTATTGCTTTTGTAATCTCCGCTTCTAGATACGAAAATAAAACATTTTGTGTTTATTTTTGCGTGTGGCCTTTATCTGTTTGGGTTGCCAGCTTTAATGATGTTGTATTTGCATACCAAGGTTCCTCTGCTCCTCTACTCATAAAATTTGACCCAAGTTGTATTTGCTATTACAAAATATATTTCTCATGCAGCTTTTTTTCTGCATTGAGCAGCACCTGCCACTTATCTGGCCTTTCTGATATCATATCTGTTCCCCTGCAGTCCTTGTAACATTATGCCTCCCCTCCCCACCCCTTGTCTGGTGCCATTTATAAATTTCAGTATTGTTACTTTGCTAAACTCTCTCAATTTTCTGGGTGTGTATATAATTCTATATAGTAAATGAGTGTCCTAACACCGCTGTGGAATGCCCATTCACCATACCTTTCCACATGGAGAAATGTCCTTTTACCTCTTTGATCTTTGCTTTCTGCCCTCCTGTGACCTTTCTGTCCATGTGACTACATTCTTGGTTTCCATGTGTCATTTTTGCCATGGGTCATATGTGGTACCTTATCGAATGCTTTTTGAAAATTCATATAAATCACACTTGCATTTCTTGTAACTCTTATTTTCCAGGAAGAATTTTATAACTAGTTGGTTTTTCGAAATCAGTGCTGACTGATTAGCTCATGTTTCTTTAAGTGCTTAGTGATCTCATGATGTATTATAGACTCCAGTAGTTCCGCAACAGCTGAATTAAGATTGATCGGACTGCAGTTTCCTAGCCTAATTATGCCGTTTTCTTTGAAGAGCAATTTTCTTTCCACAGAATTTTGAAAAATGATCATCTGCTTTTGCTTTTTCTTCCTAGCCTCCCTTAAGATCCTCAAATATAAATCATCAGTTACTAGTGATTTGTCCACCTTATGTTTGAGTAACTCTTTCACTACCATTGCAATAATCCCCATCAACTCTTCTACAATTGCAATATCTACCTCCGCTGTTGATTGACAGCTCTATTTACAAATTTGTCTTTCAATTATATTGTGGGAAGAACCTTTTTTAACTCTAAGCACCCACCTCAGTCAAATACCCCTGTCCTTTTTTTTGGTTCTTGTACTGAATGTAATCATATTGTTGTTGTAACTGCTTCCCAAATGTTCTCTACTTTTAGATCGCCTACATGCAATGTGCTTTTGAGTCGGTTACCGGAGCAACCTATTGAACCAACTCATTGCTCCCTCCATACAGTGCCATGGTTTCTGTTCAGTGTATCCCTACACTAGTGTGATTTGGGGGGGGAACAAAAGACTTTCATTTATATAGCGCCTTTCACGACCACTGGATGTCCCAAAGCTCTTTACAGCCAACGAAGCACTTTTTGAAGTATAGTTATTGTTGTAATGTAGGAAATGGGGCAGCCAATTTACACACAGCAAGTTCCCACGAACAGCAATATGATAACCAGGTAACCGGTTTTAGTAATGTTGATTGAGATATAAATATTTCCTGGTCACCAGGGATACCTACCCTGCTCTTCTCCACAATAGTGCCATGGGGTCTTTTACACCTACCTGAGAGCAGGTGGGGCCTCGGTTTAACGTTTCATCCAAAAGGCGGCATCTCTGACAGTGCACCACTCCCTCAGCACTGCACTGGAGTGTCAGCCTAGATTTTGGTGCTCAAGTTGCTGGAGTGGGATTTGAACTCCGAGGTGAGGGTGCTACCCACTGAGCCATGGCTGACATTGAGTTCAGTAATTCAGAAGAGTGGGGAATTACATTTTTATCTCACCACTCCCCAGTGGTATCTGTGTAGGTGCTGTTGACCTGGGTCATGATTTTTTAAAAAACTTATCTTGATTAACTTTGACTTCAACAATGTCCAAGGATGTTGAATCTTGATGCCAGTTGAGGTGTGATATATTTTTAACCTTCACAAGTAAGGCTGATCAGATAATTCCCACATGCTGGTTGCTGATGAGATATGTCTATCTCTTGAATGGCCAGACCCATCATAGTCTCTCATTGTTAGAGGTCATATGAAGAAAGGTTGATGAACTATGATTTGTAGATTGGGAGGTGTGTTACCTCGTGACTTTATTGCAGCATTTCTGTTCTGAGTGGGTCAATGGTGTGGCTGTATTGTGCATAGGTGAAACTATATAAACGACCTCAACAAAACACAGAAAAATCTATTTTTCAAAATAAGAATTGGAGTACAGAAGGTCTCTGGTCCAACTAATATAAATATTCCTTGCACATCGGCTCTTGGCTCCTGTAGATGTGAGTTTGCACAAATTTGCCCAGAATCTTTGTTCCTTTGCTGATGACGGAAGCACTTTGCATTTTAATGTATTCATAGTCTTTGTATATAATACCCAAACTCTTCAATGAACTTTATTGTAAAAAAAAAATAATATATTGTAAAAAAATGAATATGAAATTGCATTTCCTCCAATATTTGTGTATCATGACCTGTACAAGATGCTATAGGGATCAAATTGCATATTGTCTCTATAGATACGTACTTAGTCTTGTGTATATATATATCATTGAAATATTGGTTTATGGTATTTTTAACCAAAGTAATATGAAAATTAGAAAAATTAATTTCCCTTTTACTCATTCATTGTTGTTCACTGGCTGTAAAGAAGGTGGCTGATTTGTTATTAACTCGTTCAACCTTTTCTATTAGAAATGTTGATAATACAGGTTGTAACTATATGTTTGTAACTGATTTTAAATGCTGTTGATAGTGTAATTGAGGGATTAAGTGGACAATTTTTTTGAACTTTCCTGTTGATAACATGTTAAGGTTGAGCTTGGAGTAGATATCTCAATCTGATTGTCCTACAAAAACAATGAAGCAACAACTTACTTAGTGCCCTTAATATTGAAAAGCACATTTGCAAAGGACATGTGAACAGTGGGAATTGCCTGGCTGAAGGGTGAGGATTTTGAAGGCGGAGAGAAGAAAGTTGCAAACGGCATGTAGTTTAGAGGAAGTTCCAGAAAGGAAGGCTCAGAATAGAGTAAGACTCAGATAGGGGAAGGCTCTGCCACTGATGGTAGGGAGGTGGGGGAAGCACCAAAGAACTGCGCTGGAAGACTAAAGGGCACGGACTAGATATAGAATTCGCGGAGGTTTCTTGGGTAGTGTTGGATGAGGCTGTGAAGGGGGCACGAGGACTGGGATTTTGAAATCAGTGTGTTGGGGGCTGGGAAACCATTGGATGTTGGTGGCGGTAAGATGATCGGTGAGCAGGACAGGATGCAGATCAATTGTTACTATTGCTTGATGAATAAATCAGATGGGGTAAAGATGTGAAATAATTCTGGCTTAAAGCTTCTCGTTGATCTGAGATTGGAGGCTCTGTTTTTAAAATGTTCAGTTAATAGTGTGGGCAATACAGAATCATTGAACCTGATGGGCATAGGTAACTCCTAACTGTTCTCTGCAGGAGTGCAGTCTTCCTTGACATCAGTATCTGGGAGTTCTCACCTGAGATCCATAATTAGAGGTGTAAAATATTTGTAATAATGTTAAAGAGACCAGTGGCTATACCCAAAATCTTGTAATATGACTTAGCTGCCGTATTTGCAAGTTCTTCTGAATTAAGGATATAAGCTAACTCAGTTAGGGCCTGAGAGATTGTCATGTCTTCCAATTGTGTGAGAATGAAAGAACTTGCAATTTTTTTTTTTTGAAATTCGTAGCCAATTGTTCCAATTCTTTGTCAAATCACAAACGCCAGAGGTCACCTTGCATACATCGAGGATCACTCTGCGCCAATGCTCTTAGCCAAAAGGCCTAGAGCCACTGCACCGTTCCTGGAAGTACTGCAATACCAGGTTCGTGCCATGGAGGTGGATGGGTCAGGCCCCTCACACACCTCCGTGGAGGTGGATGGGTCAAGCCACCCCACCCACCTCTACCATAGCGCCATATCACATCCGCAAGAAATCCCAACTTGCTTTACAACCAGTGGATTACTTCAAGTGTTCGTACCTACACGATCAGGTAAGTGCAGCGGCCAACTTGCGTGCACCAAGGTCATATAAACAGTAAAAGATTGCACTTCCAACAATCTAACCCTTCCTGCATTGATGTCATCCCAGATTATATACTCAATGGAGAGCTCATTCAAAGTGCTGTTGCATGCATGATGGACTGAAGACTCCTGCTGTGCTGTGTCCTGGAGTGGCCCTTGAACCAAAACTGCCTGACCTAATCGGGGACACAAAATCTGCTCTCTGACCTCCTTTATGAACCTGTTAAATCACTGGACATGACCTACAGCTCTTGTAGAAAATTATTTTACATCTTTACGCCATCTGATTTATTCATCAAGCAATAGTAACAATGCCTCCATTGATGTTGACATTACATTAGAAGCTGAGCTGAGCTTCCTTATCTCTGGCATGAGGGAAATGATGGTTCTTCATCCTTAGTGATTCAATGATGTCTGAATTCATTCTTTTTTAACTAACCTGTGCTGAACATCTTTGCTACTGTGCATTTGTTAGACCCAACCAAATAATGAGTCTCTATCAAGTTTGAGAACCTTTTAATCCTTGTTCAACAGAAGTTTTGGTGAAAGTTATCCAAATCCAATCTTAATATTGGATTTTCAAAAAATATTCGGTATTCAGACCAGCTTTACCAAAAAAGGCAGAGACACCGAATAGTTAAGATGCTAAAAACCCAGAAGTAATGTTTCCTCAGAATGTAAATAAGCAATTTCTTGGCTTGTCTGGGCGTTCAAACGCCTCCCATCCATTGTACTGCAAAGTCTTTGGGCAGGATTTTTGGTTTTCGGTGAAAACAGTAGTTTTATGCCAAGCTTACTGTTTTTGCTGTGCTACCGTTTTTAGGCCGAACTTTCGGCCTTTACATTTGCAGTAAAGGACGCATTGCACGACGATTTGCGGCGCAAACCGTGAGTTTCGGCAACTTTCATCTGGGGCCGGGAGCGCTGCGAGAGAGGCCTTGGGAGGGGGGAAAAACAAAAAAAAGATGCAGAAACACTCCAACATTTACACGACCATTACATATCGAATCACTGAAATAAAAATTAAAAAATAAAAACTCCAACTTGCCTTTTTTGCAGGTTTTCATACTTGCCGCTAGGTTGCACCAACAGGTTTGGCCTGTCTGCATTCTGGGCTCGGCGTACGGGTCAGGAGAGTGCCGAAAGTACAACGGTAACGCAATCAGTGGCGTTACACATCGGCACACCGCCGTGAAGAGATACCTGAGGATCCCGCCGACCGGGTTTTCGCTGCGGAAGGTCAAATCGCGGCGAAAACTCAGTCGCAAACCTGCCGAAAAGCCAGCCTTTTGGATCCTTGTTAGCTGTGAACAAAGAGACAAGATAATGGCTGAAACACGGGCAGGCAGACCAGTTTCTTGAAATGAAAAGGCTGTGAAGGCAATCCACTTGATTGAAGAGAAACTTGTGACGGCTTCACTGAGGCAAAGTGCTTAGAAATGCCGGAGGATAGTTAGAAGCCATCTCTTTTAAGTTAAATAACATGACCCACTGGTGTGAGCTGATCTGCTGTGTTTATTTTCTATTACATGAAGATAAGTTGTACCGATTGAATCGAGGGATTCCAATGGTAACAGCTGTTCTCTGTGTGCTCATTGCTGTGAGGGAGCAATAAGCCGTTTAACCATTCGTATTTAGCCTCATCTCACCAAGTGTTTACACAATTTGTCTTTGGAGAGATCCAAAAAGCAAACTGAGAAAGATTGGAATATTTGGTTTAGATCAGAAGGAGATACTATTGTGTCCCTGGGTTACACTATAATGAAATAGGTTTAGGGCAGTGTGAGTCAATTGACTTAAAAATAAGATGCTCAGATTTCTTATGGGAGTAATTGATGCCACTGAAACCAAGAATGTATCAATGGCCGACACAAATCTGTAACCGACAAAAAAAAATCTCAATCTTGAGTATCTCATTCTTCATGGACAGCAGATGGTAACACTTATAAGAAATGGCTGCAGTTAGATTGCTGTGTTATTAATGTGTGTATTTTTCTGAGGGGCCATCAATTCTTTATCATTCCCTGATTTATGTTGATTTATTTTGGTGTCCATGGGCCTATTTTGGGCTTTTAAAGTGGGCAAGTTTCCCTCTTTTTAAGTGTTCCATGCAGTTTACACACCATAATGTGTAATTTCTTCTTGGATATTTATATGAAGGTTCTCCTGTAATGGAAATGAGGTTTAGGATTTAATTGCCCAAGTCTTATCCTCAGTGTCTCTATGACCAAAAAAAACTTGAAAATGGGTTTTATATGTGCAGAGAAATCCATCTGTTCTTGGCCTGAAATCTGAAGAGTTTCAGGAATTGTATCTTTTTAAGTTGGATTTACCACATTCTAGTCTGTCATATGAACTTGCTATACCAGAAGGTGATTAATAATGTTGTCTCTTAATTGGTGCAAAGCTATACTTCAAAACGTTAAAACTATGTAATCAAGAATCTACTTGAATGTACTTGAAGTGTGCACTTAAAATGGCAGGTATGCTTTTGATCTGCTTTTTCGTGGTGATGTATTTTGCACAAATGCCAGTCAGTGACTGATAGATGTCTTTCAGCATATATCTTTTTGGATGTTAATTTTGGTGGTTAATTATAAAGTGTATAACTTGGCATCATTGCAGTATATTTGAGAACTATTTGACTGTTTGGGGACCGTTGCATGCATGACTTCTGAGCAAAATGGGAAGGAACCATCTCGTCAGGTAGCCAATTAATATGCATATAGAATTAGATCTTCTGATTGGGTTATTTCATGCACACCAACCTCCCTGAATTTAGTTCAGAAATGAAGTGAGCAAATACATGGTTTTGGTCAAAAAATAAAACCATGTTTTTAATCTTAAGATTTTGGGTTTAATCAGCAAAATAATTTTGGAAACAATACATTAAACACTTGAACAAATAATGAAGTTGTTTATCAATATGGACAGAAAATTAAATGTTCCCTGTGCCAAATAGAGAAGTAAGTGTGTGTTTGTGTGTGTACTATATGACAGAGCACTGTATTCTTTTCAAATGCATTTTTGGAAGCTAGAAATCTGGTCTTTTTTTGGGTATTATGTGTTGGAGGTTAAGCAATGTTAACTGTGTACAGTAAAGAGTCAGGATGTGTACATAGAATCAGATCAAGTCTATTCATGTGTTGCAATATAAGAATTGTTTACTAAAATAGAGTACATCATGTAAATTGGTATAGGAGGTCATCTTCATGAGACCCAGATCCTGCTCCCTTGATACCATTCAACATCAACTTACATTTATATAACACCTTTAACATAGTAAAACATCCCAAGGCACTTCAGGAGCTTTATCAAAAAAACAAAAATTTGACACTGAACCATATAAGGAGATGTTAGTGCAGATGACCAAAAGCTTGGTCAAAGAGGTAGGTTTTTAGGAGCATCTTAAAGGAGGAGAGAGAGATTTAGGGAGGGAATTCCAGAGCTGAGGACCGAAGCAGCTAAAGGCATGACCACCAATGTTGGAGCAATTAAAATTGGGATGTTCAAGAGGTCAGAATTGGAAGAGCGTAGAGATTTTAGGGGTGGGGGAGATGACTTGAGTTAGGGAGGGGCAAGGCCTTGGTGGGATTTGAAAACTAGGATGAGAATTTGAAAATCGAGGCGTTATTTAACTGCAAGCCATTGTAGATCATCGAGCACCTGGGAGTTGGTACACGGGTGGCAGAGTTTTGGATGACTTCAAGACTGTGGAGGGTAAGACTAGGGAATCCAGCTTTGGAATAGTCAAGTCTAGAGGTAAGAAAGACATAGATGAGGGTTTCGGCAGCAGATAAGCTGAAGTAAGGGCGGAGACGGGTGATGTTATGAAGGTGGAAATGTGCGGTCTTAGTGATGGAACGGATATGAGGTAGGAAGCTCAACTCGTGATCAAAGGTTGCGAACAGACTTGGTCAGCCTCACCGTTGCCAGGGAGTGCGATCGAATCTGGGGCAAGGGCGCGGAGTTTGTCGCATGAATTGAAGATAATGGCTTTGGGCTTCACGATATTTAATTGGAGGAAATTCCTGCTCATCCAGTGTTTGATGTCGGACCAGCAGTTTGACAGTTTAGACTGGATGGTTAGAGAGGTGGAGGAGATGTATCATCAACGTACATGTGGAAACTTGTGTGTCGCTGGATGATGTCATTGAGGGGCAGCATGTAGATGAGAAATAGGAGAGAGCCAAAGATAGATCCTTGGGGAACACCAGAGGTAATGGTGCGGGTGCGAGAAGAGAAGCCATTGAAGGTGATTCTATGGCTATGGCTGGAAAAATAGGAATGGAACCACGCGAGTGCGGTCCTACTGAACTTTCCTTCCGGGCCCCCATGCAAGTTGATGTTGTAAATCGTTCCCTCTCCTTAGCTACTATCCCCCTCTTATTCAAAACTACTATCATCTATCAACTGTCCTAAAAAGAACAACCCTTTTGTTCTTTCAAAGCTACCACTCCATCTTCAGCTGCTTTTGCCTCTCATGTTCTTGAACTTGTTTTCTCCCAGCTCCATGCTCATACTTCTGCTCCCTATTGCAATCTCTTCAGTCAGGTTTCCACCTTCGCTACAGCACAAACGGCACGGACCAAAGTCACAAATGACATCCTCTGACCCGTGGTGCATTATCCCTTCTTAACTTCTCTGCTGTTGTTGACATGGTCGACTATGCCGTCCTGCTCCAGTGCCTCTCTTCTGTTGTCCATCTTGGTGGAACTGTCCTTGGTTACCTATCTAAGTTCAGCAAGAACATCTCCATTATCTCTCTGACCCCACATTGTTTCCTCTGGAGTTCCCTCAAGATCTATTCTTAGACCCCTTCTGTTGTTCATTTGCATGCTGCCATTCATCAATATCATCCAGAGACTTGGAGTCAGCTTCCATATTTACACTTGAGACACTGAGCTCTACCTTGCTACTGCCTCTGTGTTGTCGGACTGCTTAGCTGACATGCAGTTTTGAATGAACCACAATTTCCTCCGGCTAAACATTAGCCAGAACAAAGCCATTATCTTAAGTCTTCGCTACATGCTCCAAGCCCTTGCCACCATTTCCATCACCCTCCCTAGCCACAGTCTCTGGCTGAGCCAGACTTTTCGCAGCCTTGGCATTCTATTCAACCTCAATCTGAGCTTCTGATCCCATATACCCCATCACAAAAAACACCAACTTCTAGCTCCATAGAATTTCCTGCCTCCACACCTAACTCAGCCCATCTCCTTCGTGCCTTTGTCACCTCCACCACTCAACCATTCCAGTGCTCTACTGGTTGGCCTCCTTTCCTCCACCTTCCGCAAACTTCAGCTCATCCAAAACTCTGCTGCCCATAAATGTTTTCCCACACCAATTCGCATTCACCCATCGCCATTTGCATTGGGTTCCCCAACACCTCAAATTTAAAATGTCATCGTGTTGAAATCTGTTCATAGCCTCACCCCTCCCTATCGCTCACATTCTCCAGCCCTAAAACCGTTGCCCCTTTTCCCCCTTCTTCCCCCCTCCCCCAATCCCCTGCAATTCTCTCTTCCTCTTGTGCATGCTGCTTCCCCCCTTTAGCCACCTAGGCCCCACATATATATACCCTCCACTTCCCTCTTTTTTCCCCCCCCCCCCCCCGCTTTTTTTTGAGACTCTCCATAAAATTCATCCTGTGACTAAACTTTAGTTCGCCCCTCCTAATATCATCTTTGGTTTGGCAGCAATTTTCTTCTTCTGCCTCTGTGATGTGGCTTGTGAAGTTTTCTACATTAAGGCAAGTTGTTGAATTTGTTCATTGGCATCACTTTTTAAAAGATTGGCAATTGTCCAGTTCATCAGAGGAAATTATACTTGCACCAGTTGCCCATTTGTTTCAATTAATTAAGCTTAAAGATGTTTTACAGTACTACTAAACTGTAAGCTACTGTTTGATTTAATGCTATTGTTAAACCGTTTTTTTTTTCTTTGCAAATGCTGAGAAGTTGAGAATCCTGCAGTGTTGCTGGTGACTTATGCCTCCGTTAGTATGCTTATTGACGTGTAGCTAGCTGCTTCCTTCAGCAGTGCTTTTGAACAATAGCAGGCAACCGAAGCCTCACTTCCACTTTGAATTTATGGTTGGTTGCAACTGTACCCAGAAAAGTTGATGGTGTAAAGCTTCAAATGAACTCTGTTGCATTCAACTGTGTTTTTTTTTAACCAGACTTGATTTCACACACCACTAAAATGCCCCTCCCCCCAATCTTTACTTCCCTCTTGATTTTAATAAATTACATGGAATTTTCCAACTGAAGATATTGTATTCAGTTTCTTGCAAAGAATTGCAGCAAGTTGCTGCATTGAACAGCGACCCAGACTTCACCGTTTTAAAAATGATGGGCTCCATGATCGTTTCCTGTTGAGAATAATGTGCTCAATTTTAGTGGAAACGCTTTGTTGTTTTGGGCAGGCTTCTAACAAGACCGGCCGAGACTAGTTGTAAGGTACAGTACAAGATGAAAGCAAATTAATTCAACTACAGTTCACTCTTAATTTTAATTTAGTGACTTTGAATTATTTGAATCATCAGGAGTAAACTTTAGTAGTGTCTTTTTAGACTCCATCACCATAATTTGAAGTAAATCTTTGGGTTATTTTTGTATTCTAGATTCCATTATTCTGCTGCACAGTTTTTTTTTATCCTCAGCTCTCGCTCTTGCTGTGTCTTTCTGCTTCTGTGCATTATTTCAACTGCACTTGAACTTTATTGAGTAGTTCAGTGTGTACCCATTGTTATAATTGTTATTTTCCTCCTTTTTAGAAGAGACAGGAAAAGTCGGTGGGCCTCTTGTGCATTCTCCAATGAGTAATAAACTACAGTAAGAGGCAGATTTCCGACCTGGGTGTGCTATCCTTATGTAGGGGTGAATAAGGTTGCAAGTTTCAGTTCACAAGAGAATCTGTCTGTTTCTGGATTCTGCCATCTAGTATGCTCAGGGAGAGCAAGTGTTGGCGGCGGGGGGAGCATGAACTATCATCGTTCATTCTGCTTTTCCCCCTCTGTCTCATAGGGTCTATCCCTGGGATGAGACAGAAGGGAAGAAGCAGAATAAAATAAATTAAAGACATCAGAGAATAATAATCAACTACCCTGATATTAATTGGACAGTAGAAATAGGTAAAGACGTTAAGGGAATGGAGCTCCTACAATTTGTACAGGACTCCTTTCTAACCAAATATGTAAAAAGCCCAACAAGGGAGGATTCGCTATTGGATCTAGTTTGGATCTAGGGAATGATCCAGAGCAGATAAGAGAAGTTAAAATAGGGGAACATCTATGTAAAAGTGACCATAATATAATCCGCTTTAAGATGATAATGAAGAGGACAGGAGTATGATTAAAACCAGGGTAATAGGTTGAAGAAAAGCTGATTTTGAGGGGCTGAGAATCGTACTTGGGAAAATAAAATGGGCAACAATATTGGCAAAAACCGATTGTAGAACAGCAATGGGAAACATTTAAAATGGTGTTCGAGAGCGCAGGAACAATATATTCCGCTATAAGGAAAGGACAAACTAAAGACCAATGAGACTCCATGGATGAATAAAGCCATAAGGATAGAGTACATTAAGTACATAGACTGCAGGGGAATGCATAATAAGGGAGAATACAAAAAGATTAGAAGAGAATTCAAAAAAACAATTAGGAAGGCAAAGAGGAACTATGAAATTAAATTATCAAGGAACATAAAACAAAATAGTAAAATATTTTACAGGCACATTAACTTTTTTTTAAAAAAAGGAAGGTTGGGATGGGAATAGGGCCATTAAGGGATAGACAGGATAATACCATAGGTAACGATAGAGAGATGGCAGAAATATTAAATAATTATTTTGCTTCAGTATTTACCAGAAAGATAGAACAGGTGGTCATGACATTGGATGATGAATTTAGTGATGAGATAATTACATTTAAAATAAGAGGGGAATATATTAAATAAACTAATCAACTTCAGAGGATAAAACCACTGGTCCAGATGGATTGTATCCACATATTTCAAAAGAATCTAGGAAAGAGATAGCAGAGGCATATATTTAATAATTAATTGGAGAAAGGTGTAATGCCAGAGGACTGGCGGATAGCTAACGTAATACCTATATTTAAGAAGGGGGATAGAACATGTCCAGGGAATTATAGACTAGACAGCTTAACATCGGTGGTCTGCAAATAATGGAATCCCGAATAAAGGAGAAAATAGAAGAACAAACTAGAAGCCAAAAATATAATAATGAATAACATGGATTTCAAAAGGGAATGTCTTGCTTGACCAACCTCATTGAATTTTTTGAAGAGGTAATGAGAGGAGACAATGGTAATGCAGTAGATGTAAATTATTTAGATTTTCAAAAGGTTGTAGATAAGGTACCCCATAATAGACTGATGAACAAGGTCAGAGAAGTAGCAGAATGGAGAGCTAGCTGGCTTCAAGACAGAAAGCAGAGAGTAGGGGTAAAAGGCAGAAAGTGGGTAGTGGTGTTCCACAAGGATCAGTGTTGGGACCACTGTTGTTCACAATTTATATTACAATTTAGATTTTGGAATCAAACGTAATTTCTAAATTTGTGGATGACACCAAATTTGGGGGTGGGGGGTGGGGTGGGGTGATGGGATAGTCAAATACTGAGGAGCACTGCAACAAATTACAGGAGGATATTAATAAACTTGCAGAATGGGCATATAATTGGCAAGTGAAGTTCAACACCGATAAATGTGAAGTATTGCATTTTGGTAGGAAGAATAGGGAGGTCACTTATTACTTGGAGGCTGCGAGTCTAGGGGTACAAGAACAATAGGATCTCAGAGTACAAGTACACAAATCACAAAGTTGTGACACAGATTAGCAAGGCCGTTTTTAAAAAAAAAAGCAAACCAAGCACTAGGGTTTATTTCTAGCGGTATAGAATTGAAAAGTAGAGAAGTTATGCTAAACCTATATTGAACCTTGGTTGGACCACACTTTGTGTATTGTGTACAGTTCTGATAGCCATATTATAAAAAGGATATGGAGGCACTGGGGAGGATGCAGAGAGGCTTCACAAGGATGATACCAGAAATGCGAGGATATAAATATCAGGAAAGGGTGAACAGGCCGAGTCCCTTTTCTCTTGGAAAAAGAAGGCTGAGGGGTGACCTAATGGAGATCTTTAAAATTATGAAAGGTTTTGGTAAGAGTGAATCATCATAGGCAGTCCCTCAGGGTCGAGGATGACTTGCTTTCACACTAAAAATGAGTACTCAGGTGACTGACGAACTAATTTTAAACAGTGGAAGATGCCTGTGCGTGAATTCTTCTAACGTGGGGTGGCAGTTGCACACCAGATACAGAGAGCATGTTTCCACTTGTGGGGAAGAGCATAATTAGAGGCCTTCAATATAAAATAGTCACGAAGAAATCCAATAGGGAATTCAGAAGAAACTTCTTTACCCAAAGAATGATGAGAATGTGGAACTCGCTCCCACAGGGAGTGATTGAAGCGAATAGTATAGATGCATTTAAGGGAAGGTTCGACAAGCATATGAGGGAGAAGGGAATAGAGGGTTATGCTGATAGATTTAGAGGAGGAAAGATGGGAGGAGGCTCGAGTGGAGCATAAACGCTGACATGGTTGGGCCGAATGGCCTGTCTCTGTGCCGTATATCCTATGAATAGCTGAGATGGTGGAGCAAAAGTCAAAGCTGGAAAGAAACAAAGAAAAAATGTGCATTTATACAATGCTTTTCATTTTTCTCTGTGTCCCAAAGCACTTTACAGCCAACAAAGTAATTTTGAAGTGTAGTGACATTTTTGTAGGCAAATGATAAGTCCATTTGCACACAGCAAATTCCCGCAAACAGCAATGTGACAAATGACCAGTTAATTTGTTTTTTGTGTTGGTTGTTGGATAAATGTTGGCCTGAAAACGAGGAGAACTCCCCTGCTCTTCTTCGAACTGGGTCTTTGGTTAATTATTTCTTCCTGAAGACAGCGCCTCCAACAATGCAGCAGCATCCCCTTTGTATTGCACTGATATGTCAGCCTAGATTCTGTGCTCAAGTTCTACAATGGGGCTAAAACAGTGCACAATCTGGTTAGTTAAATCTGGCTGACATTGAGGGCACAGATTCCTCTGCCAGCACCAACCTGCCTTTTATGTTTTCTCTCCCCACCTCCCTTCAAACATGCCACAGTGCCAGCAGCCTCTGCTGTAAAGAAAGGAGAAGTTAAGGCCTGGTTATTGGTCAATGTTATGATCATAGCGCTGTAGAGTGCCTAAAGAAAACAGGGTGCTGTTCCATAAACATCTGTTGTGCTTTATAGGAATAGTGCAGAAGGCCAATGACTGAGGGTCCGAGTGGGTTGTGGAATTCAAGTGGCAAGTGATGGGGAGCTTGGAGCTGCACTTTGGACTGAAGAGGTGTTTGGCAAAGTGATCACCTAATCTGCAGTGGGTGTCCCCAGTGTAGTAGACGCTGGATAGAGTCTACTTAATTCGCAGAAGTAGAAGTAAATTGCACTCTCAACCCCTTTCTCCCCTCCGTACTTCAAGCCCTCACCACCACCTCCACCTCGTCCATTTTCTTTTCTCTTTTTCCCCGCTGCCATCTCACTGTCCCATTTTCTTTTCCTTCCAATTATTCAGTCCCTATTTTTAAATGCTATTCAATTTTCAGTCCTCATCGTGTTGCAACCAAAATGTTGACATGTGCCATCTCCCCATTGGTGCTCATTGACCTGTCTGGTTTAGCATTTTCTGTTTCTGTTTGATTTTCAGCATTTGCAGTTTTCTTTGTTTTTTACTCAGTCAATACAAAGACAAGACTTGATTGTTTGCAGCCATTAGCATCTACCAAGGAAGCAATTGGACTTCCTTAGAGCTAATGCAACACTTTTAGTCGCTGAACAGAGTGAAGACCAAGTATCCTCTCCAGATGATTTTGGGTAATGGTGAGGTAGAGTACAGGAAATATGGGCAATGGTATGGAAGATTTATAGAAACCATAAGAGGAGTATAAAAAGATTACATCCACGCAAATACTGTCCCCACCACTTAAAAGTGTTGGTGTTAATGTGATGTATTTCAAGAGCCAATGATAAAAATATTAAAAAATGACCCCACATGAATTGGCACCATTTCAGTGGCCCTAACTGTAATTGCATCCCAAAGAAGTAACTTGTAATGTTCCAAGGGTGTTGCAACCACAAAGAAGACCGTGCAATTTTACTTCCCCCATCCCCATGGAAACTGAGCAACATAGACTGTGAAATTGCTTTGAGTCATTTAGCACTACATCCAGTGTTTTTTCACAGTTGTGAGAAGGAAGACTTGCATTTATATTGTACTTTTCACAACCTCAGGATGTCACTAAGCGTTTTACATCCAATAAAGTGTAGTCACTTGAAATGTAGGAAACACAGCCAATTTGTGCACAGCAAGTCCCACAAGCAGTAATATGATATCAAAATAATCTGTTTTGGTGATGTTGGGTTGAGGGATAAATATTGTCCAGGTTGTATTTAATACTGCTAGGATTTGAAGAGTACAATTTGTACAAATTTAAAATTATATTTGCCATTAAATTCCATTTGAAAAATATTAATTTGAGTTCAGCTCTTGCACTGCACTGCATGAAACGATTGACTAACAGTAACATTCTGATTTTATTGGATGCAAATTATAGTACCTGCACATTCTGATTCCATGCTTGAATGAAGTTTGTCTGTTTTAAGAATAGGAAGCTGTTGTATAAATTTCCTGGGGAATACAATGAATAATGTTTCAAATGTGTAGACTGCTTCTTGCCTGTTGGCAAACCTGTTGGTTTGTATGCTTATTTTTATACCAACTATTTCATCATCGTGACTGACATTAAAAAAAATAACATTTTGAAAACAGACATTTAAAGAGCTAATTCAATTTCTAACAATCACTGATCGAAAGCAAGAATGTGTTAACTCAAAATATTCCTGATTAATCTATGACTTTAATAGGGTATGCGTTCTGTTCAAGACACACTTTTTTTTTTAAAGTGACTGGTTTTGTCCCCTAACTGCCTGTCCTGAAGCCATTGGCTCGTTCCTGCATTCCATAGGCCTGTGAATATTGGCCTACTCCTGTTCCTATCAGCCCCTTGAGCCTGTTCCGCCATTCAATGAGATTATGGCTGACCCAAGACTGCCCTAAGTGGAGGAAGTGCATCCGAGTCTCAATGTCGAGAGCATGCAGAAATCAAGTGCAGGCAGCAGAAAGAGCGTGCAGCAAACCAGTTCCATCCACCCCTTCCCTCAACGACTATCTGTCCCACCTGTGACAGAGTCTGTGGTTCTCATATTGGGCTGTTCAGCCACCAAAGAATTCACTTCAGGAGTGGAAGCAAGTCTTCCTCGATTCCGAGGGACTGCCTATGATGATGATGATGATGGCTGATCTATGACCTAACTCCATTCACCCACCTTGGCTCCTTATTCCTTAATACCCTTGGCTAGCAAAAATCTAATTATAAATTGAGCAAGCATCTACACCACCCTTTGTGTGAAGAAGTGTTTACTAACTTCTCTCCTGAAAGGCCTGGCTCTGTCCTGGACTCCCCCACCACCAAAAAAATGTTTCTCTCTACCCTGTCAATCCCTTTCGAAATCCTACAAATCTCAATCTAATCACCCCTTAATCTTCGATATTCTCGGGAATACAAGCTTGGTTTATGTAATCTGTCCTCATCATCCAACCCTTGGAACCCTGGTAACGTTCTGGTGAATCTGTGATGCACACCTTGGAAGGTGCTGTGCCCAGAACTGTATATAGTCCTCCATATGTGGTTTAACCAGGGCTTTGTATCGCTGTAGCAAAACTTTCTCCCCTTTATATTCTAAAACTTCAGTTTAAAAAAAAAGACTGTAATTCCATTAGTCTTTTTGATTATGTTTGGTACCTGACTACTACATTTTCGTGATCTGTGCACATGAACCCTAAATCTCTTTGGACCTCTATTGTTCCTAGTTTTCATCATTTTAAAATACTTGGATGTATCCTTTTTTTGACCCAAAGTGGATTATTGAACGCTTGCAACCTTGATGGAAAGTCAACAGGCCCTTCATTTATGGGGTCATTGAATCCATCATCATCATAGGCGGTGCCTCGAACGAGGATGACTTGCTTCTATGAGTTTACAGGTGTTTCAATAAAGGACCCGATGTTCCAGTCCTGAACTCCAATTAAGGGGGTGGAAGATGCCTGTGTGTGAATTTTTTTAACGTATGGTGACCGTTGCACACCAGCCACCACACGGGCTTGACAGAGCCAGGTCTTGGTCCAGTGGCAAGGATTAACCAAGACGACTGGCGACCTGCTCTGCTTTGCATATGAGCCTAGTCGCAGCTTTTCGAGACATCCACTTACACACTGGATAGCAATTGGGAACCATAATTCATCCTTCTGTCAGAAGCCTGGAGATGACTTGTAGTGCCTCCATCATTGCCCCTGCAGAGATCTGCTATTGACACAAATTGGAACTTCCTGTCAAATCTGCTCACCGGCTAAGCACATTTGGCTTTTAGCAGAGCTGGCTGCCCATGCTGTTTGAAGGAGGTTTTCAAACGAATGTTAATTTCTGATTTTTTTTTCACGAATGTATGCTATTTAATCTGAATGTTACCGTGGTGGTGATCTCTGGTTATTTCTGTGTGTGTGTGTGCGCTACTTTTGTTTCCTCCCAGTCCATGTACAGACTATAGCTGAGACCAGGCCTCCCTCAATGCTACACTGAAGCAGACACACGAATATAAGGCATCGGTATGGCGATAACGCTTGTCTGTTTTCCTGCCCCTCGCACACAATAATATAATGGAGATTGAGCGAGAGATCAGAACAACATCTTACCTCCCTCTAATGTTGCCACCTTTGTGTTTCATTTTCTCTTTAAATACACATTTTCAAGAAGAGGTTATTTCATAAAAGCCAATAATGAATTAACTGAATTGCAGCTTGGAAATCCTACTCATTGAATTCCAGATCATACTAGTGCTGACTTTTTGGTTGGGAAAGAAAAGAGATCCAGATATCAAGACCAACAGATTATAAACCAACTTGTCCAATTTTGTGTTTTGGCCTACTTGCTGAAATAACGGGAAGAATACTCTGAACAGTTCCTGTGCATTTCATTTTAGGATCTAACTGTTGTACCGAGGTTAGACTCGCAAAGGCATCTAAATAATAAAACAGGATAATTGAAAACGTGCTCCTATATCTAAACCCAAGTTCAACATGAAAATGTTTTGAAAGAATTCGTCACCATTGTGTTACAGGATTTATTCTGATTTGTGCGGCATAGTAATTGATATACCTAATGTGAGAAAACCCAGCAATTATCACTTTTATGCGTTTGTTTCTCAGATTTTCAGATTGTTTTAGCTTGATAACAGAATCGTGGTGTCTGAAACTGTTTACCACATGTTCCAGCTGGTGCAGATATTTGCTGTCTGGTGTTTGTACAATACAAAGTGAACTCTCTTTTTTTTTCTCTCAGGCTGTCATTTTACAAACAGCAGTTCTACATTCCTTGTCAAAAATAACCACTTTTAACCAGCACTAAGGCCATTACTTCCCAGGCAGCAATTAATTTCTCCCAAAGGGAGAGTGGACCATATATGGAATGTAATGACATCAGGAATGTTTTGCTTGTGAGCTGTGTTTGTCAAAATGTAGGAAACAGTGACCATGATCAGCTGAAAGAAATTAAGTTGAAATGATCAACTAAACAAGTACAGTATAGTCAAGGGACTAATAACTAATTTTAGGCTCTTGGATTGCTTCTTCCAGTATTTGCGATTTGCTTTTTGTTTGCAACTTAATCTACATCTTCCCTGCGTGTTGAGAGTCGCGGCACGTTCAATCTGTTGAGGCTAATAGTTTTGGCTGTCTGCAAGTTTACACTTGCAGGTGTTTGTTTTTAGTCAGTGTAGATTGCTGAAAAGTAACTGGTTTATGTCTTGTGTGGTCTGGAAATGTGAAGATATCTTTAATGTCTCCATGTCTGAGAGATAATGAAAGCCTACATTTGTCCTTAAACATGGTGTAAATTAAGTTGTTTGTTGGGAGTCAATAAATGAATATTTTATTTCAGAATGACCAAAATATTTTCAGTCATGAATTTTATAATAATTTTCTCATCCTGTAGTTGAGGATTAGGAGCTTCATAGCATTTTTCAGTAAAATCACAATGAAAGTGTTTGACTGTCATTTTGGGGTATGGGTGTTGCACTGCTTGTCGAATATGCAGGCCATCGTAACACATTGGATATATACTTGAAAAGAGAAAATTTGCAGGGCTATGGGGAAAGCAGGGTAATGGGATGAATTGGACAGCTCTTTCAAAGAGCTGGCAAAGGCATGATGGGCTGAATGTGCTGTAAGGTTCTATGACTACATTTTCTAAAGTTTTACATTGTTTTGAAGAAATCCAAGGACAGTAACTTTGTGAATAAGAAATAATAATTGCAAAGCTGCAATTCCAGACATAGAACTTGAGAAAGATAGTAAATATTTCTTAGTACTCTGGTTGAAATACTTTACCAGGCAGGACAGCATTGCTGAATAAGTGGTACATTCACAGTGTCCCAGACAACTGATTCTTGTGCTTGGGCTGAAGGATACCTGCTTGTGTCCTTCCTTCAGTTCTCTTAATTTTGACTAAAACTCGATTAAAAGCAGACAGCTGCATCAAACACCTTTTTTAAAAAATCTATTTAATAATATTTCAAATATTTTATTTCTGGTCAGTGGCCTTGGTTTAATATTCTGCAGTCTATAATGTGTCAGCATGTGTCTGACATTAATCTCTGGTTGTTGCCAATGGAAACCAGTTAACAGCTGGTCCTAGTTGGATCACAACTGTTGTATCTCGTGTGATCTGTGATATGGAACACACTGATTTGGGTAGGTAAGGTGCGATCAAGTTTGTGTGGTAAATTTTATCACAACTTTGCACATTGAAACCTAGAAAAGAGGACAGTTTGTTTCTGCGAGCAGTACGTTTTCATGGCTAAAATAGGCGATGGGCTAAGCTGGATGTGTGTATGCTTTTTAATTTAAATCTTGCAGCATTTACAGTCTTGATTTTATGTACAGTGTTCTCGATCAGGCCAACATCCCCAGTGTCGAAGCATTGACCACGCTCTGATCAGCTCCATTGGGCGGGCCACATCGTTCGCATGCCCCACACAAGACTCCCAAAGCAAGCGCTCTATGTGGAGCTTCGACACGGCAAGCGAGCCCCAGGTGGGCAGAGGAAACGCTTCAAAGACACGCTCAGCCTCCTTGACAAAGTGTAACATCCCCACCGACTCTTGGGAATCCCTAGCCCACGACTGCCCAAAGTGGAGGAAGAGCATCCAGGAGGGCGCTGAGCATCTTGAGTCCCATCTCCGAGAATAAGCAGAAATCAAGCCTGGACAGCGGAAGGAACGTGCGGCAAACCAGACTCCCCACCCACCCTTTCCTTCAATGATTGTCTGTCCCACCTGTGGCAGAGACTGTCAGTCTCGTATTGGACTCCTCAGTCACCTGATAACTCATTAGTGTGGAAGCAAGTCATCCTCGACTCCAAGGGACTGCCTATGATGATAATGGCAATCTAACTTTTAAAGATCTGTAATGTAGCACTGGTATCAACATTGTAATGCCAATATTTATGGCATGCTAATATGTTAACATGCTCATCTAGGCACATGGATTTCTTGTCATTTTCATATCCATTTCCCTAGAACTGGCACAAGGTTTAAATTTTTTTTAATTATCTATAGAGATGCGAGTATTCTTATACATAGAATGCGTCAATCATTCTAGCTGGGGATATCTTTATTGGTAGAGAGAGCTATCTTGCTTTGCCATTTGTTAAGGTACTACACCTTCTCCTTTTAAGGTATATCCTTTTCTTGGGTGTTGTTATGCTTTAATTGGATGGGTAACCTGCTTGGAACTCTACTCCTGAGTGAGTTCCTAGCTGTGTGTCTGGCCCCGTGATAACTTGCCTTAGTGTCTGTGTACCCTCCCATGGAAAAATACCTAGCCTTCATTTTGTCCCTCTCCGGATCAGCGACTCACTGGAGTGACAAACTATAGGTGCAAGCCCACATCTCATCATTTTGACAGCAAGTGTTGGGAGCTTCAGTGAGCTGCATCAAACTTGCCCTGCGATGATTTTAAGTTGAGCCTCGTCATTTTATTCTTGTCTGGCCAGACTGGAAGGGGACTAGGTAAAATTCAAATTTTCCAGCAGAAAAATTTGAAACATTGCTACATTTGTGGATGTGGTACAAAATGAATGCAGTTATCACAGTAATTGGTTAAACAGAGCGACATGCGATTTAACTTGTACTTCTGAAAGAAACTGCATCTGATCCAGTTATCAGTTCTGAAAAAATATTTTTCACAACCTCCTTCATGTCTTCTATCTCATACTTGAATAAAAGTGGACCACTTGAATGTCATAAAACAATGTTGCTCAGCATTAGTTTGCTATGCCGCTTATGTGTAGATGTTGAATCAAATATTAATGTTGGCAGCAAGAAGCTGTCATGGGTGACCTATATGTTCTACCTCACGAGACCAGACAGACTCCCTTTTGTTTTCAGCATCAGAATTTGTTCTATTTGGCTGGAGCAAAAATAATCACTGCAGTATATCATGGCTCTGAACAGGATTACAGGCAGACTTGGTTTAGTCATGATACCTTAAACTAATTGGAAGCTGAACACATCTTTCTGGTACCTGAACAATTTATGTTATAAATATACTGGATAATCTCAAAATCTTGCACTTTAAATCCAAATTGAAACAAACTGGTATTATTACATTCCCATTTTTCTGCATGTTGAGGGTGTGTGGGTTAGACTGGTCCTTTTTTATAGATTGAGTTGCAATGGTACTCTGGCATCAGCATTTGATTGCATTGGCAAAGTGGTTTAAGCAGGATTTGATTGGTGCTGTCAGCTGCACTGCTGATGGCCCTGAAAAAGCATGGCCACTTTCTGAAAGCTGCATTGCCTCTGCGAACTTTGTTCAACAATGGACACTTATTAACTTGGATAAATATGCCGAGGTGTTTCACAGTTGGGAGTCAGATCTGAGCAGGAGGAGATGAGCAGATTGGTGCAGGCGAAATAGCTCTTAAGGAACCATTTTGACGATGGGGAGAGGAAAGAACTGATTTTTCTGTGCTCAATGTTAAGAGTGGTGATTGGGGTGGAAGAGGGAATGCATGGTCAACCTGAGTTGAAAGAGCAGACCTCCGAGTTGGTAAATAGGACTGAAAGGAGCTGAAGCTGTGGAGGGTTTTCTCGACTGCGATTTTAAATATGTTGTTCTGAGGGGGAGGAAGCTAATGATGGTTAAGGTGACAAGTGAGTGGAATTTTGTGTAGATCAGATGTGAGTCGCAGAATTCTAGATGAGTTGGAGTTTATGTAGGTTGGAGCTTGAAAGGCTCGCTGGACAAGTCAAGTTTTGGAAGTGAAGCACGCATGAATAAAGTACAGCGACAGTCACAGAATTGATGGTGCAGAGGTAAAGCTGGGTATTCTCGGCATACATAGGAAAGTTGTCTTGGTGCTTAATGGTAATGCCACCAAGGGTAAATGTGAAGAAGTGGCGAAGGTGAAACCTTGAGGCACACCTGGGATGTCTGAAAGATGGGGGAAGCTCTTGTTGTGTTGGGGAAGGTAGGAATGAAATCCTGCGAGAGCTGTGCCATGATGGTGGACTGTGAAGTAGTTGTTGCGATCGACTATCAAAAGCTCCAGAGAGTTAGAGCAGTGATAATGTGTTATTGTTAGTCCCACAAAGTAAAACTCACTTTTACCAGGCCTGTTTCGATGCTGTAGATAGCATGGAAGCCAGACTAAAGGGGCTCTTACATTTGTGGACTGAAATGTTCCAATAATCCAGACAGAGCAATAGTATATTTTTTTTGGTCACGTGCTATGGGAGATGTGAGGCAGTGTAAAGTCTTCATGCACTACAGGTACTACAATGATCCTACAATATTTCAGATTTGTATCCAGTTCTGTAATGCCATTTCAAGTAATGCTGGCTAAATCTCTGTGTTTGCTGCCAGCTCTCTTACTGCTTTTGCTGTTCTCCTTATGTACTGTGTACTTGTTCAAGGAATTCACTCCAGAACAAGACCTTATTTAACTGTTCAGTATACTATCTGAGATTCCTATTTCAATTTGGAAAGACATTGGGATACATGTTTTGAGATTTCCAGGTAGGACCATGTCATTAGTATGTTCCACATTGAATAGATCGAGTGAATTTTGATTATGGACTTACTGAAATAAATTGTTTCATTTTATTTTCTTCTGTACAAATGTCACCTTAATTTCGTAGTTAGCGCACTCATCTGAGTCAGAAGCCTTCAGGTTCAAGTTTTGAGCAAGTAATGTGGGCTGACACTTCAGTGCAGCACTGAGGGAGTGCATTGTAAAAGGTACACTCTTTACGATTAGAGACTTTGGCTCCCTGCAAAGGTGGATGTTAAAGTATGATGACACTATTCAAAGAAAAGCACGGAATTTTTCCAATGTCCTTCTCAATATTCCTTCGTCAATAGGTAGGTCAAGTGGAGCAAGTGTCAGTAGGGAAATATTTAGAGGAGAGTGATCATAGAATCATAAGGTTTCAATTAGCTATAGAAAAGGACAGGGAGCAGTCTAGAGTAAAAATGTTTAACTGGGGGAAGGCCAATTTCAGTGGGATGTGAATGGATCTGGCCCGGGTAAACTGGAATCTAAGATTGGCAGGCAAAACTGTAATAGAACAATGGGCTGCCTTTAAGAGAGAATAGTTCAGGTATGTTCCCATCAGGGGTAAAGGCAGGGCAACTAAAGTCAGAGCTCCCTGGATGACAAAACAGATAGAGAACATGATGAAGCAGAAAAAGTGCACATATGATAGATGTCATGATAATAAAGGAGGGGTTTAAGATAATAGAGAGAAAGGCTCTTAGCTCTGAAAATGAAGAAATAGAATCAGTTTGGGAGGAGCTAAGAAACAGCAGGGGGCAGAAAACTTTGGTGGAAGTAGTTTATAGGCTCCAAACAGTCGTTGTAATGTCGGGCAGAATATAAATTAGAAACATATGTAATAAGGGTAATACAGTAATCATGGACTTTAATCTACATATAGACTGGGCAAACCAAATTTGCAGTAATAGTGTAGAAGACAAATTCATGGAATGTATATAAGATAGTTTTTGAGATTAGTATTTTGAGGAACCAACCAGGGAACAGACTATTTTAGATCTAGTACTGTGCAATGAGAAAGGGTTAATTAATAAGCTTGTGTAAAAGGGCCTTTAGGGACGAGTGACCGTAATGTGATAGAATTTTATATTGAGTTTGAAAATGATTTTGTTAAATCTGAAACTAGGGTCTTAAATCTAAACAAAGCAAACCATGTAGGAATGAGGGACGAGTTGGCTGAGGTAGATAGGGAAACAGTCTTAAAATGTATGATGGTCATCATCATAGGCCGTCCCTCGGAGTTGAGGACGATTTACTTCCACATTAAAAATGAGTTCTCAGGTGACTGACAAGTCCGATGTGAGAACTACAGTCTCTGTCGTAGGATGGGCAGACGGTGGTTGAAAGGACGTTGGTTGGAATGTTTGGGTTGTCGTGCGCTCCTTCCGCTGTTTGCGCTTGGTCTCTGGATTATTCTCTTCCACTTTCTTGTGCCAAGGATTCCCAGGTGTCAGTGGGGACGTTGAAATTCTTAAAGGAGGCCTTGAGGGTATCCTTGAAGCGTTTCCTCTGCCCACCTGGGACCCGTTTGCCATGTCGGAGCTCCGAGTAGAGCACTATGGACGATGTGGCCCGTCCATCGGAGCTGATCAAGCGTTGTCAATGCTTCGATGCTGAGGATGTTGGCCTGTACGAGAACACTGACATTGATGCATCTATCCTGCCAATGGATTTGCAGGATCTTCCGGATGCAGTGTTGGTGGTACTTCGCCAGTGCTTTGATGTGCCTGCTGTGTATATAGTCCATGTCTCACAAGCATATATAAGGGCAGGTATCACTACTGCTCTGTAGACCATGAGCTTTGTGCCGGTTATAAGGTTCTGGTCTTCAAACACTCTCTTCCTTAGGTGACCAAAGGCTGCACTGGCAAACCTCATCATCGATGTCTGCCCTTGTTGCAAGTGGGCTTCCAACATCTGGAAAATGGTCCTCGTTTTCCAAGGCCTCATAATGGATTTTGATAATCGACAGGCATTGCTGTGTGGCGGGGGAAGGTTGATAGAGCACCTTTGTTTTACAGATGTTCAGTGTAAGGCCCATGCTCTCATATACTACGGTGAAAGTGTTGACGTTATGGTATGATGATAAACAAGCAATGGATAGCATTTAAATAATTAATACATGATTTACAACAAAAATACATTCCTTTAAGACACAAAAACCCCACAGGAAAAGTGGTCCAAACGTGGCTAACAAGCGAGGTTTAAAAATAGTATTAGATCAAAGGAAGAGGCTTATAATGTTGGCAAAGGGTGTGTAATAACCTGAGGATTGGGAGGATTTTAGAATTCAGCAAAGGAGGATCAAGAAACTGATGGAAGGGAAAATAGAGTATGAGAGTAAACTAGCGGGAGACATAAAAACAGACTGTAAAAGTTTCTGTAGGTATGTAAAAAGGAAAAGATTAGCCAAAAAAGAAATGTGAGTTTCTTACAGGCTGAGACAGGAGAAATTATAATGGGGCATAAGGAAATGACAGAGAAATTAAATAATAGCATCTAGCATTTTGAACATAAATCTAGTTTGACATTCCAGTGCAGTGCTGAAGGAGTGCTGCACTATCAGAGGTGCTGTCTTTCGAATGAGATGTTAAACTGAGGCTCTGTCTACCTTATCAGATGGACGTAAAATATCCCATGGCACTCTTTTGAGAAGAGCAGTGACTATACTCCAAAAAGTACTTCATTGGCTGTAAAACGCTTTGAGCTGTCCAGTGGTCAAGAAAGGTGCTATATAAATGCAAGTCTTTTTAATTCTTTAAATGCTTATCTACCGCCATACCTTTCTGCCTACCTTTGCTAACTCGCCCCTCGTCCTATTTAGTTGGCTTTGATAAGATTTAAGAGCAGAGTTTCAGATTTAACTAAATCATGTTCAAACTTAATATAAAATTCCATCATATTATGGTCACTCTTCCCTAAAGGCCCCTTTACTACAAGGTTATTAATTAACCCTTTCTCATTGCACAATACTAGATCTAAAATAGCCTATTCCTTAGTTGGATCCTTAACATACTGATCTAGAAAACCATCTTGTATACATTCTATGGATTCATCCTCCACACTATGTCTACAATTTTGGTTTGCCCCGTCTATATGTATATTAAAGTCCCCCATGATTACTGCATTACCCTTATTACATGCACCTCTAATTTCCTGAATTATACTGTGTCCTACATTACCACTAGTGTTTGGGGGCCTATAAACAACTCCCACAAATGTTTTTTGCCCCTTGCTGTTTCTAATCACCCAAACTGATTCTACTTCTTGATTTTCTGAGCTAAGATCCTTTCTCTCTCCTGTCTTTAATCCATCCTTTATTATCAGGCTACCCCTCCTCCTCCTTTTCCATTTTGCCTATCTTCTAAAAGTTAAGTATCCTGGAATATTTAGTTCCCAACTTTAGTCACAATGCAACCATGTCTCCATAATGGTTATTAGATCAAACCTATTCATCTATTTTGTTGCTAATGCTTTATGCATTCAGATATAGTGCCTTTAGCTTTGACTTTTTTCTATATTTCCCTGTCACCTCAGTCGCTAATGTCCTATTACCTTTGTCACACTCTGTCCCTTCCTGACCCACTCTGCTTATTTTTACCCAAAACTCTGCTCTGCTCCAGAGCCTTGACATTTTTCTTGCTGTTTTTAAATGTATTCTTCCTGAATCCTCCAACCCTCCTTCATTAGTTTAAAGTGCTCTCTACTGCCTTAGTTATTCAATTCACAAGGACACTGGTTCCAGCCCGATTGAAGTCGAGCCCATCCCACGGAACAGCTCCCTCTTTCCCCAGTACTGGTGCTTGTACCCCATGAAGCAAAACCCCTGCTGCCACATCACTGTTTGACCCACGCATTTAACCGTCTAATTTGCTTATTCCTATGACAATTGACACGTGGCTTAGGTAACAATCCAGAGATTATTACTGTTTAAGGTTCTGCTTTTTAATTTGGATCCCAACTCCTCAAGGTCTTTCAGCAGAACCTCAGTACTAGTTCTTCCTATGTCATTGGTTCCTACATGGACCACAACAACTGGATCCTCCCCTTCCCACTTCAAGTTCTTCTCCAGCCATGAAGAGATATCTTTAACCCTGGCACAGAGCAGGCAACACAACCTTCGGAACTCCCGATCACGACTGCAGAGAACAGTATCTTTCCCTCTGACTATACTGTCCCTTACCACAACTACATTCCCTTTCACCCCTCCCTCCCTCCCTCCCTCCCTCCCTGAATGGCCTCCTGCACCACGGTGCTATTGTCAGCCTGCTCATCCGTCCTGCAGGCTTTTCCCTCATCCACACAGGCAGCAAAAACCTCATATCTGTTGATTTTCTTTTCTGGTCATGTTAAAACTCCAAGCATTCTAAAATAGTCCAAATAAATTGTGAATTGCTTTGAAGTTTTCAGTGAAAGGTGGCATTAATAAATTGATAATTAATATTTGCTTTCTAAACAAATAAAGAATAGATTCTAAAATTGTGCTGAACTAGGAGTTCTCCTTTTAAAATAACTTTTATGTATGGTAAAGTCCATCAACCATTTGATTTTTTTTGTCTGAGGCCACACTAAACCTCTAACAATTTCACATTCTATTGGAGAGTTCATATAATTGACAAGTGGGTAAGCTCTTTGGTGGTCTTTATACTGCAACCGTTTTGGGATACAAGCCAAATGAAGTAAGGAGTCTCAAACGGAGACGGTGGCTATTTATAATCCAAATTTGACCCAATCCTGAACTTTTAACACCATCTTGTGCGCTGATTCTTTGCACTTTTTATTCTGGATCCACTCTGGCTGGTTTCTCTGCTCCTGCTCGGGCCGCAGTCCATCATCTCCAGGTGGATAACCTGTGATTTTAAGTGGATGGGACTGTAGCTCAGTCTACCCTGACCCAGCCGAAGCAGTGAATGTGTGCCCCAAAATTGGGCTACAATATCATTGACTGCAATCACAATTGCACAGGAGGTGAGGGGCTCAGAGCATGACACTTAAAGCAGGAGCAAGGAAGGCCAATTCAAGCAAAGCTGAGATTGAGAAATGGAGTTAAGCAGGAGACTGATGTTGGAGGATCCAAGTAGGCAGATTCTGGCCTGGAGCAAGTAGAGTGCATTTCTCCAAAGTGACCTACAAACCAAGAAGTATTATGCAGTTACTGGACAGCAAGCAGATAAAATACCATAAATGTTGAGTGAACAGTATAGCTAAGTGCATGTTACAGGTGTAGGATTTCTAAATCACTGGCATTAAATTCGACAGACAATTCTAAAACAGTTGGAACAGTTTATTTAAAAAAAACACACACACAGGCACATCCACCTTAGTTACAACAGATACAATGAGGTTATAATAAAGAGTGATATACGTTGCTTCGCTTTGGCTGGCTGGTTCAGGAGCGAGAGAAAAGTCTTTTGCTGAGTTCTTTATACCTCTCAAAAGCCATTGTCCCTCCGAAAACCTCACAATTGAACCATGGTTCCAGGGTAGTTCCTTATTGGCTCTCCTGATATAGGTGGCTGTCTGGCCTGGCTCAGCCATCTCTTGATTAATTTAAATGGCTTTCCAATATACAAAACCCATGTGGCAGCTCTGTGGGCTTCCATTTTGTTTTTTTCAAAACTCAGACCATGCTGGCAATCTGTGGGCTTTAATTTTGTTTCAACACAAACAGGCCTTTCCGTATAACCTACACTGTTAACATTTATACATACACAGAATCAATTTTAATCATTATTAAAAACTTTTATTCTTACAAATGGCAATGTAAAAACATTTGCATTCTCCTATTGTGCTTGGAATTCCGGTCAGTGGCTTCCTTCAGACGCACGCCTCTGACCCGAGAATTTTTAACAAATTTACCTGGTGGTCCCAGAGGCACCTGCGATTCCGGTGGGAAGACCTCCTCTTCCTGATCTTCGGAGCGTGCTCCCATCCTCTAGGTTCGGACGTAGAAGATTTATGAAGGCGAAGTCATGTTTGACAAATTTGCTGGAATTCTTTGAGGATGTAATAAACAGGGTGAATAAAAGGGAACCAGTGGATGTGGTGTATTTGGACTTCCAGAAGGCATTTGACAAGGTGCCACATAAAAGGTTACTGTATAAGATAAAAGTTCACAGGGTTGGGGATAATTTATTAGCATGGATAGAGGGGGATTGGCGAACAGAGTCGGGATAAATGGTTCATTCTCTGGTTGGCAACCAGTAACTAGTGGGGTGCCGCAGGGATCAGTGCTGGGACCCCAACTATTTACAATCTATATTAACGACTTGGAGGAAGGGACTGAGTGTAACGTAGCCAAGTTTGCTGATGATACAAAGATGGGAGGAAAAGCAATGTGTGAGGAGGACACAAAATCTGCAAAAGGACATAGACAGGCTAAGTAAGTGGGCAAAAAATTGTTAGATGGAGTATAATATGTTGGAACGTGTGAGGTCATGCACTTCGGCAGAAAAAAATCAAAGAGCAAGTTATTATTTAAATGGAGAAAGATTGCAAAGTGCCGCAGTACAGTGGGACCTGGGGGTACTTGTGCATGAAACACAAAAGGATAGTCTGCAGGTACAGCAAGTGATCAGGAAGGTCAATGGTATCTTCCCCTTTTTATTGCAAAGGAGATGGAGTATAAAAGCAGGGAAGTCTTGCTACGTCAATTTAAGGTATTGGTGAGGCCACACCTGGAATACTGCGTGCAGTTTTGGTTTCCGTATTTACGAAAGGATATACGTGCTTTGGAGGCAGTTCAGAGAAGGTTCACTAGATTGATTCTGGGGATGAGGGGGTTGACTTATGAGGAAAGTTTGAGTAGGTTGGGCCTCTACTCATTGGAATTCAGAAGAATGAGAGGTGATCTTATCGAAACGTAAAAGATTATGACGGGGCTTGACAAGGTAGATGCAGAGAGGATGTTTCCACTAATGGGGGAGACTAGAACTAGAGGTCATGATCTTAGAACAAGGGACCGCCCATTTAAAACAGAGATGAGGAGAAATTTCTTTTCTCAGAGGGTTGTAAATCTGTGGAATTTGCTGCCTCAGAGAGCTGTGGAAGCTGGGACATTGAATAAATTTAAGACAGAAATAGACAGTTTCTTAAACAATAAGGGGTTACGGGGAGCAGGCGGGGAAGTGGAGCTGAGTCCATGATCAGATCAGCCATGATCTTATTGAATGGCGGAGCAGACTCGAGGGGCCATATGGCCTACTCCTATTCCTATTTCTTATGTTCTTATTGGAGTCATGTGTGACTGCACAACCAGTCAAGTACAGTATTCTCATTAATAGTAATGAGAACTCCGTATCTACGAGTTCTCATTGCTATTAATGAGGGGAAAAAAAAACAAATGCAATATTAAAAAAAAAACACACCGCACATAATTATAATTAATTGAAATTCAAGTTAATTTAATGTTTTGGAAAAGATATATATTTTTTGGATTTTTGTTTAAAGTGTTTTAATAGAGTTTGAAATAAACATACCTTAGTGGACAGGGTTTTTTGCATAAAACTGTTTTTAATTTTTATTTTTATGTTTTAAAACTGTTACGCTGGTAAAAGTAGGCTAAGAGTTTTAAGGACATTCGCTGGGCAAGAGTTGGGCAAATAGCCCAATCTTGCCCGTGCGAATGCCCTTCCTCCACTACTGGCATATTGCACATCCCCAATTTTCATCACTCCACCACTGGCGGCTGTGTCTTCAGCTGCCTAGCCCGAAGCTGTGAAATTCTCTCTCTATACCTCTCTACTTCTCGCCTCCTCGAAGACACTCCTTCAAAACTACCTCTTTGACCATCTGTCGTAATATCTTCTGTCTGACACCCTTGTGAAGTGCCTTGGGATATTTTACTACATTAAAGGTGCTACATAAGTGCAAGTTGTTGTTGTTGTTGTTTAATCCACTATCCTATCTGACTGGAACTCAGAAAATGGTAGACCAGTTCTGGAGTCCAGACCAGACACGAGAGTGCAATTCTCTGTGTTGAGTTGCAGTCTCATCCCCCTCCATCATAGCACAGGATAGCCACTGCAATTGTAGAGCAGGGCACAGAGCAAAGGTGATTGAGATCAGTGTGTGTGTGTGTGTGTGTGTGTGTGTGCACATATAGACCAAGAGTTCATTCATCTTTACAGTTAACTAAAGAGAATTATTTTGTTTACAAGGATCAATCAACTCTTCTGCTTTCCAGGCTTTTGTGGTCTCCGAGAATGAACCAAAGCATTGAAGTATTGTAAAGATTGAGAATTTTTATAGGCGTGACCCTGACCTTGCTTCCTTGGTGCAATGCAATATTTCTGCAACAGTGTCGCAACATTAATTAGTTATACATGGGACTGTGAATATTCTGGCAAAAAGCAATGTGTTATTGGCAATTGTCCCTTTCTATTGTACAGCGAGACCACAACAAAAGTCCTCTTCCTCTTCCACACAATGTATTTTTTCTTTGAAGCAGTAATAGAAAAAAAAGGAAAATTAGGAACTGGAATGATAAAAATAACCAATTCAGAACCAGAGACTTGCTCAAAACTATAAATATTCTCGTGAATGGGAAACAAAACTTGAAAGCCTCTAAGTTCTAATGCTTTTCCTTTTACCCCCCCCACCCAACTTTTTCCAAATGTCACTAAGTGCCATCAGTTAGGACTGAATGTGCACAAGTGCTTGTTCTTGGGGACTGTCGGCAGTTGGGGGGTTCTATAAGAGCCAATTTAAAGACTTTTATTTGCACCCTTTCTACAATCCCAAAGACTGCACAAAAATCTTTCAAATATTGGATGGATTTGTAAACTATATTTGTATTTTCAATGATTGCATTCGGAGTATCAACCAATGGGTAGGAAATCTTTTTTTTTATTGCCTACAAGCAAATTGTTTGGCTTTATTTATAATGGTGTTACATTCAAAAATAGAATTGCCAAATTAATATCAATGTTTTAGGTTGGAAGACCAAAAGATGTGTTTTCATTCCCATCATAAACTTTGCCTCCTTGCCACTGTCTCCATCCTTCTCTCATTGGCCACACTTGGGCTCAACCTAACTTTATAATCTTGGTAACTTGTTTTGCCCAGAGTCAAGCCTATAGTTCCTATCTTATCCATCACTAAAATGTCTTTCTTCCACTTCTGTAACATGACCTGCCTTTTCTCCGACCTTGCCCCTACTGCTGCTGAAGCCCTTGTATAATCCTTTGTTGTATCTAGACTTAATTACATAGTTCTTGGTGTTTCATTCTCCACCCCCCCATAGGCTCTCAACTTGTCTAAAATTTGAATGCACTTATCCTCTCTTCCCCCCCTCCCTCTTTCCCTCACCTGGCCCTCACTCTCTCGCTTGTTCCTATATATTTATCCATATAGACATCCAACAATTTTTTTAAAATTTAACTTCGTATGTTCTCCCATAACATCTGATTTGCATAAATTCCTGTGTTAAATTGTTCTGATTTCCATTTGTCGCTGCTATTTTGTTTCACCACTAGAAAATTGTTCAGGCATTTAAGAATCTGTTATAATAATCTCATCTTCTCCAATTAGACACTGAGTGGTGGGTGTACCCTGGCAACCAGACTGTATATTAAAACAATTATCATTTCATTTTAGATGGCTCTAATATAAGAACATAAGAAATAGGAATAGGAGTAGGCCATACGGCCCCTCGAGCCTGCTCCGCCATTCAATAAGATCATGGCTGATCTGATCATGGACTCCGCTCCACTTCCCTGCCCGCTCCCCATAACCCCTTATCCCCCTTATCATTTAAGAAACTGTCTATTTCTGTCTTTAAATTTATTCAATGTCCCAGCTTCCACAGTTCTCTGAGGCAGCGAATTCCACAGATTTACAACCCTCAGAGAAGAAATTTCTCCTCCTCTCAATTTTAAATGGGCGGCCCCTTATTCTAAGATCGTGCCCTCTAGTTCTAGTCTCCCCTATCAGTGGAAACATCCTCTCTGCATCCACCTTATCAAGCCCCCTCATAATTTTATATGTTTCGATAAGATCACCTCTCATTCTTCTGAATTCCAATGAGTAAAGACCCATCCTACTTGATCTTTCCTCATATGTCAACCCTCATCCCCAGAATCAACCTAGTGAACCTTCTCTGAACTGCCTCCAAAGCACGTATATCCTTTTGTAAATATGGAAACCAAAACTGCACGCAGTATTCCAGGTGCGGCCTCACCAATACCTTTATATAGCTGTAGTAAGACTTCCCTGCTTTTATACTCTATCCTGTTTGCAATAAAGGCCAAGAGTCCATTGACCTTCCTGATCATTTGCTGTACCTGCATACTATCTTTTTGTGTTTCATGCACAGGTACCCTCAGTCCCGTTGCACCTTGCAATCTTTCTCCATTTAAATAATAACTTGCTCTTGGATTTTTTTCTGCCGAAGTGCATGACCTCACACTTTCCAACATTATACTCCATCTGCTAAATGTTTGCCCACTCACTTAGCCTGTCTATGTCCTTTTGCAGATTTTTTTTTGTGTCCTCACACATTGCTTTTCCTCCCATCTTTGTATCGTCAGCAAACTTGGCTACATTACACTCAGTGCCTTCTTCCAATTCGTTAATAAAGATTGTAAATAGTTGGGGTCCCAGCACTGATCCCTCCGGCACCCCACTAGTTACTGGTTGCCAACCAGAGAATGAACCATTTATCCCGACTCTCTGTTCTCTGTTAGTTAGCCAATCCTCTACCCATGCTAATATTACCCCCAACCCTATGAACTTTTATCTTGTGCAGTAACCTTTTATGTGGCACCTTGTCAAATGCCTTCTGGAAGTCCAAATACACCACATCCACTGGTTCCCCTTTATCCACCCTGTTCGTCACATCCTCAAAGAATTCTAGCAAATATACTGAGGGGCTAGGCCACTATGTGGTGATGCTTGAGCTTTGAGAACCACTTCATTCGGTAATCCATATGTTGCCTGGCTACAACAAGGTTGAGATCAGTTTGAGAAAGTGAACCAGTGCAAGTTTTATTTGGCCTCCCTGTGCAGCCAGATGTTTGTATTTTTCCTTGCCACAGGCTCCCATGCTCCAAGTTATAGGTCAAAATAACACGTGATGTGTTTTAATCAAATTGTCCTGTGGCTATCTAATTTCTTGTATAACTATGTGGTTGCTGTGTTGTAGCACAGGTTCATATAACTTCTTGAAGAAAAATGATACTTGGCATAACATTAGTCAAGACAATTCGGCTGTTGATGACTCCTTTCAGTGCCTTCAATGTTCCCTTTGCTTCCTTATCAGTAATGACCATCGCCCTTTAAAATGCTCATCACTTCTCAGGAAATAATGTCTCTCTTCCAAGAGAATGTCGAGGGCTTCTTCTTGAACACTGATATAAAAGAAATGTTGTCTGATGCCACCTCACCATTGGTGCCTTTCAAAGACCTTATTGCTTCTCTGACACACTGTCTATATTTATAGAACAATTTTAATGTTCTGTGCAATCCAGATCTCATTGTCTATATTTGTAGACTGTCCAACCAGTTATCTAACCCATCCTTTTGGACTTCGTGTTAGTCATAGAATCAGCACAGAAGGAGGCCATTCAGCCCATTACGCCTTTGAAAGAGCTATCCAATTAGTCCTACTCTCCTCTTACCCCATAGGCTTGCAGAGTTTTCCTTTTCAAGTATACATCAAATTTCCTTTTGAAAGTCACTATTAAATCTACTTCCACCACCCTTTATGGCAGCGTGTTCCAGATCCTATCTCGGTGTGTGTGTGTGCACGTGCGTAAGTTGCACCTCTCTTCTCTGATGTATGAGGTGTTGTCAGTAGATGACTAGTTAGAAGAAAGGCCATGAACATGAACATGGATGTGAAAAAACTGGAGAGATGCTGCTTTTTGAACAAGAATTAAAATGTGACTATTGCGATCAGTTACAAAAAAAATTGGGCTTGAGCCCTGGTAACTTTATTTGACACGGCTCATGCCATTAATTATTGGTTATTTTATTTAAATGTTAAAGAGGGAAAAAAATCAATCTGTGGATATTTTTTTTTTAAATTCAAGTTCGAACCAATGAACCTCTGCTGAACACATCATTAAAGTGCATATGTGGTTATTGTACCAGAGCTAAGAAATAGCAATTTTGAAGGATGTCTTTTAGTTGTTATCTTGGCTCCGAAGATGCAATTTGAATGCACAACAGTTGACTTCACAACAGTGTGTTTTGGGCCCCAGGAGGCTGAAAGGCAAAATAAAAATGTTTTACTTCCTATACTTCTAAATGAACACGCTGTTACTTTGCTGCTAACCTGCTTTATTTTTGCGGTTTCCAAATGATCCCTGCAAATGATGGAAAAAACTTAAAGGGGTTGGAGCAGAAGGAGAAAGCAACTGCGTTTCTATCATTGCAATGGGTACTCATTCCAGAATTCAGACACATGCATGTTTGCAGATTTTGTTTTTAAATGCTTTACTTTACCACTGTTCAGGAGATGAATGGATTTTCTTTACTCCTTACAAAAGTGTGAAATACTAAAGAAAGCAATGTGTAGGTTTTAAACTGCAATTAAAACGTCTAAAATCAGGATTTTCTCCCCAAGTAGAGGCAAATGTTTAACGTGCATCTCGCTGTAAATGTTTTAAAGGTTTTCTGATTGGCATGTTATTAAGCTGTTCTACATTCATGGGTACATTTTGATGAAACCATTATACAGGTTTAGCCATGTCAAATATTTTATCAAGCCATTGTTTAATTAATTCACATACATATTTTCTGAGATCAGCATATATTTATGTGTGTAGTCACTTGCATATGTAGTTTTCAGAAGTCAATGTGCATTTTGACTGAATGGAGACATCTGGTTGTTGCTTGCACTTGGAGCAATGCAGCTTGTTTTGAGGGGAAAGGGGAACTGAGACACCTTGTTTGACTTTGGATTCTGGGAGTTTGTTGGCTTGGGGATGGTGGTGAGGGCTCTGCACCATGATCAAGTTCGTTGGGGTTGATGTGGGCTCATGTGTGGACTTGTGTGGGTGGGTTGCTGCGTCGAGAAGTTAGTTTGTGTTGAGTGGGTCTCCATGAATGGATCTCAGAGTGCCCCAGTTCCAGATGGAGGCCAAACATCATTCATTCTGATTGACAGCTATCCCACATTTGTTAAAGCCATGTTGTGGGAGGGGCCACAGAGGAGAGTCACATCCTGCAGCTAGCAATGAATTGCGCTAGATCGCTCATTGCAGGAGGCCATTGAATCAGTGGGCAGCACTGAGATGGGTCTTCTGGGATGTGAGACCAGTAATGTTTGCAGTGATCTCCTGGACTGCTGTTCAGAATGTCTGGATGTGAGGGCATGGCTGGAATATATTGAGGAGGATGAAAGCCCCTCCAGCAGTTGTTTTGTATGGACAGGTGGAATTTCTGGAGCGGTTTCAGAATTTTTAGCACCATTCTGTCTCTGTGGTTTAATACCATTCCCTGTAAGTGGATGTTGCATCTTCCATTTTCCTATCTAGAATCTGTACCCATTCCTTTATTGTACCCTTGCATTGTTGCACCATGAAGGTCAGCATTCACTCTGCTTACTGGGTTTAACACTGGACGAGCAAATTGTCTTGAAAATGGTGGATATTGCCACAAAGGTCAGCGGTTGACCGATTTAAAGCATTGTGTTCTTTAAAATTAATTATGATCTCGGTTTCTTTCTAATTGTTGTGGAAAGAAGAACCCCACGAGGCTGAGTACTGTGAGCTAAACTTAGTGTGACCGTAGTCGTCATTATTGCAACTCCAGAGTGCCTAAACAACATGGCAGCCAACCTTTTAGACTGGCCCTGCACGTTGTGCAGGTGAACATTAGGACTCCAACAGTCGCGCCCCCTGGTGGCAAATATTACATAGTTACATACATAACATCACTTCCCGCTCCCGCCCCCCCCCCCCCCCCCCAAAGTCTTCAGTACAAGTTAAGGCGATCTGGAGGCCTTTGCTCCCTGGTTGATCGTCTAAGTTCAAACCCTGGCATGTGTGAGTTGGCCAGGCCATTACTGCACTGCACCGCACCACGGCTGGTCTGATCGGACTGTCAGGAACGGTGGGTTCATCCTCGTGATTGACAGCGAGGTCGATTGCTGATTGGATGTGTGTTGGTGGATCGTCGATGGTGGGTGTCCTCTTCAAGTCATTTCTGGTTGTCAGTAAATTGCAATTTGGTCTGATCTAAATGCTTTCTGCACATTTGGCTATTTAACAGTTCGATTATAAACATCCGATTCCCTTCCTTGGCCAAAACCGTGCCAGCAACTCATTTGGGTCCGTGACCGTAATTCAAGACAAACCCAGGGTTGTTAACATCAATGTCACGTGAAACAGCCGCGCGATCGTGCTAGATGTTCTGCCGTTGTCACCGGGTTTCCACGTGAGCATTAAGATCTGGGTGGACGAGGGAGAGCCTGGTTTTGAGGGCTCTCTTCATTAACAGTTCTGCTGGGGGATTCCCGGTGAGCGAGTGGGGTTGCGTCCGGTAACTGAGCAGAATGCGAGACAAGCGGGTCTGCAGGGAGCCGTCCATCACGTGTTTCATGCTCTGCTTGATTGTTTGGACTGCCCGCTCCGCTTGACTGTTAGACGCAGGCTTAAACGGAGCAGACCTGACATGCTTGATGCCATTGCGGGTCATAAACTCGTTGAATTCCGAGCTGGTGAAACACGGTCCATTGTCGCTGACAAGGACGTCGGGCAAGCCATAGGTGGCGAACATGGCCCGGAGGCTTTCATGGTGGCTGTGGACGTGCTGGATGACATGATTACGCATTCAATCCATTTAGAGTAAGCGTCCACAACTACTAAAAACATCTTTCCTAGAAAGGGGCCGGCAAAATCTATGTGGGTCCTGGACCACGGTTTGGAGGGCCATGACCACAGACTCAGTGGAGCTTCCCTTGGTGCATTGCTCAGTTGCGAGCAAGTGTTGCACTGATGCATGCATGACTCCAAGTCCGAGTCTATGCCGGGCCACCAAACATGCGACCTGGCAATTGCCTTCATCATGACAATGCCTGGGTGGGTACTGTGTAGGTCGCGTATAAACGTTTCCCTGCCTTTTGTTTGGCAAAACCACGCGATTACTCCATAAGAGACAATCCGACTGGATGGACATTTCTTCATTGCGTCAGTGAAAAGGCTTAATTTCATCTTGCATTTCCCCGGGAATGGCCAATCAGTTCCCATTTAGGATGCAACTCTTTACCAATGATAGCACAGGATCCTGGCTGGTTCAGGTCCTGATCTGGCGAGCTGTGACGGGTGACCCCTCGCTCTCAAAAGCATCAATGACCAGTAGCAAGTCTGTAGGCTGTGCCATTTCAACCCCAGCGGTGGGTAATGGTAGCCGGCTGAGAGCATCGGCACAGTTTTCAGTGCCTGGTCTATGGCGGATAATGTTAATCTTTGGATGCGGGACGAAGCATTGGTATTTATACCTTTGCTCTCTGAAAACACCGAAATGAGCGGCTTGTGGTCAGTTTCAAACTCAAACCGAAGTCCAAATAGGTATTGGTGCCTTTTCTTAACCCCATATACACATGCTAACGCCTCTTTCTTGACCATAGGCTCGCTCAGCCTTAGACAGACTTCTGGACGCGTATGCAACCGTGGAGGTTGCCGATACATTGGCTTACTGTAACACACAGCCGTATGATGAGGCGTCACAAACTAGCACTAAACGTTTACATGGGTCATAGTGTACAAGTAACTTATTTGAACATAGCAGATTCCTGGCCTTCTCAAAGGCCGTGTCTTGAGATTTGCCCCAAACCCAGTCGTCTCCCTTGTGCAGCAACATGTGCAAAGGCTCTAACAACGTGCTCAACCCGGGTAGAAAATTACCAAAATAGTTGAGGAGTCCCAGGAACGAACGCAGCTCCATCACATTCTGTGGTCTGGGTGCATTCTTGACGGCCTCTGTCTTTTGAGTCCGTGGGCCTGATGCCGTCTGCTGCAATCTTTCTCCCCAAAAATTCGACTTCTGGCGCCAGGAAAACATACTTGGAGCATTTCAGCCTGAGTCCCACTCTGTCTCGGTGACTTAGAACCTCTTCCAGATTGTGTAGATGTTCGATTGTGTCACGACCAGTGATCAGGATGTCGTCTTGAAACACAAAGGTGCGCGGAACAGATTTCAGCAAACTCTCCATGTTTCTCTAGAAAATGGCTACAGCCGAGCGAATCCCGAAAGGGCACCTATGGTATATAAACAGTCCTTTGTGTGTGTTGATGCACGTCAGGCTTTTCGAAGATTCAGCCAGCTCCTGTGTCATGTAGGCAGAGGTTAGGTCCAACGTGGTGAACGACTCTCTTCTCCCCCACCCCCCACTAACGTTGCGAACAGGTCTTCCGCCCTGGGCAGTGGGTACTGATCCTGTAGTGAGACTCTGTTCATTGTTACCTTGTAGTCTCCGCAGATTCTGACCGCGCCATCGCTTTTCAACACCGGAACAATTGGACTGGCCCACTCGTTGAACTCGACTGGCGATATGATTCCTTCGCGTTGGAGTCTGTCCAGTTCAAATAGCGAGGGAAACTTGCTCAGCACTTGAACACATGAGGCATCATCCACTGAAGATAGTGCTTTGATGTCGTTCCAATTCCATCGAAACTTTTCTAGCCAGCTTCTGCCGAACAGCGTTGGGTCATTGCCTGGAACTATCCACAATGATAGGTCATGCACAGCTCCATCATACGATACCTTCACTGCCGGACTTCCAATGACTGGTATGAGCTCTTTGGTGTAGGTACGCAACCTTACATTGATCGGGCTCAGTTTGGGCCTTTGTGCTTTATTGCCCCATGGTTTCTCGAAAGCTTTCTGGCTCATTATTGACTGAATTGCACCCGTGTCCAACTCCATGGATACTGGAACTCCATTTAATTTGACTTTCAGCATCATAGGAGGGCTCTTGGTGGTGAAGGTATGTACCCCATACACTTCTTGGGTTGAGTTGTCTGCTGCGTGATCCGTGCCGGCTCGATCATCCTCTGCCACGTGGTATGTCGCAGCACGTTTGCACATTCGCTGGAGGTGCCCCATTATTGTGCAGCCTTTGCACATGTAGTGCTTGAATCGACATTGATGGGCCCAATGATTATCCCCGCAGCGCCAACACTGTGCTAATGGATTCACATTCACCCCTGATGGCGAACTCTGAGTCATCATGGGTCTTGCAGCCGCAGACGTATAAGCCCTGCCATATGCAGTTTGGCCTGCTAACAACATAATTTTATGCACAGTACTTGCTGGTGAGCTTCGATGTCGAGAAGATATCTGGTTTTATCGTCCATGGCCATGCTTGCCTGGACGATTGCGATGGCCCTGCTCAGGTCTAGGGTTTCGGCAACCAGCAGCGTTCGAAGAATGACCTTGTGGCTGATGCCCAGCACGAAAAAATCCCACCGCATTTGCCCCAGCGCAGCTCCAAAATCGCAAGGTCCCGCGAGGCGTCACAGGTCGGCGACATAATCCGCCACGTCCTGGTCCCGGAGCGATGGTGCGTGTAAAAACGATATCTGGCCATGAGGATATTCTCCTTCGGCTTGAGGTGATCCCGAATCAGCATGCACAACTCTGTATATTCCTTCTACATAAGAACATAACATAAGAACATAAGAATTAGGAACAGGAATAGATCATCTAGCCCCTCGAGCCTGCTCCGCCATTCAACAAGATCATGGCTGATCTTGCAGTGGACTCAGCTCCACTTACCCGCCCTCTCCCCGTAACCCTTAATTCCCTTATTGGTTAAAAATCTATCTATCTGTGATTTGAATACATTCAATGAGCTAGCCTCAACTGCTTCCTTGGGCAGAGAATTCCACAGATTCACAACCCTCTGGGAGAAGAAATTCCTTCTCCGTTGGTTTTGTCGGTGCGAGCAGATTCTTGATGAGGCCGTATATTTTAGGCCCACAGGCGGTGAGGAGGACCACCCTGCGCTTGGCCGCGTTAGTGTCTCCTTCCAACTCGTTGGCCGCGAAGTACTGGTTGAGACACTCGACGAAGGCTTCCCAATCATCACCCTCTACAAATCTCTCATATTCCAACGGCAACCATGGTTGTGTGAAGGTTCGTAATTCTGTTACTCCTCGCCAATTGTTATGTATAGAAGAACTCCACGAGGCTGAGTACTGTGAGCTAAACTTAGCGTGACCTTAGTCATCTTTATTACAACTCCAGAGGGCCTAAACAACATGGCAGCCAACCTTTAATACTGGCCCTGCGTGTGTGCAGGTGACCATTAGGACTCCGACAGTCACGTCCTCTGATGGCAAGTATTACATAGTTACATACATTACACTAATAATCTGAATTCCTAAAATGTATAACAATATCATGATTGAAAAATCACATTGCCATGGCCTTTTCAATTGCATTGATTTTCTCATATTTGTGAAAAGATGCCCCAAATCTAATTACATTTTTATTTCTGAGAGGTTTTTATTTTTTTAAACCATACCATGTTACTTCACCTTCCAGTGGGGGTTTGGACTAGCTTCTGTGCCACCTCATGTAGATGAAGCTGTAGCAATCTCCAGAAATGTGATTTATTTTTTAGTTGGAGTTTTTGTGTTGCAGCATCCTTGCTGCGACTCGATATACCTTTCTGTCCATGTGCTTCATTTAAAACCTTGGAATCATTCCAGATGAACAAAGGTTTTAAATATATCAGCAATGAGTATGAAGCAGATCTCTCGTTAAAGGAAAGGTCAGATATTCAGTTACGTGGATTTGAGTGAGCCCTTTATAACTTGGTATTCTGTGAGGTTTTTAAAAAAAAATAAATTGCTTGAAAGCTACCATGCTCTGGGTCAGTTAAATTATCCAAGACACACGCGCGCACACACAACTATCTGCCTTGGCCAAGTTTTTCTAAGCCATAATTAAGCTGACAGCTACACAAGTCTGTATTTTTTATAATAAGTTGTACTATGAATGCCAAAGGTTGCAAGACATTGCTGCTTGTCCTGGGGACTGACAATAGTAGCAAGAGATCACTGCTCATCTTGACATGGTTTTTGCCCATTGGCGACAAGGCAACAAAAAGCTATAACGCTGTATAGTCTTTTAACCGGTTGTGACGTCAAACTGCGTACAAGAATTTATTTTTAGTGACATTTTTAAAGATTTATTATATGGAAATGCTTCTTTGAGACTATCAAAATATTCTACATATGTAAGATTTAGTGAGACAGCGACTTAGTGCATATAAAGAAATTCATATTGAACTTTAGCTCATTCCAGCATTAGCTGGGGAGAATGAATGAGCGAACGTTAAGCTGAAAGAATCTACAGATCACACTTGCATATGGAATGCACTTCCTGTCCACAGACATTATTTCCTGCTTTTGTTTTGCTGAATCAACTGTCTCAATGTAGTTGCAGACTTCGGTTAGTGGGCTCTGTGGAGTGAGCTTTTAAAGTGTTTCTTTGGACTTGGTCGCAGTTTATTTTAAGAAAAACTTGTATTCATTGACTTTGGGAGGCAGCACTCTGGCAATTCTGAAAAAAAACTTGCATTGATTATAGTGCTCTTCAGGGGATTCCAAAGTGCTTTACAGTTAATTAAGTACTTTTGAAATGTAGTACAGGTTGAACCACCCTTATCTGCAACCCCTGGGATCTGCCCTGTTCTGGATAAGGGATTTTTCCAGAGGAGGGGTGGTCACGTTAAATTGGATGGTACAGGTACTGGGCAAGGGGATATTGGGACTGGGAGTGCGGCAGAGAGATCATGGGGGTGGGGGTGGTGGCGCCGGAGATCGTGTGGTGGGGGTGGTGGTGCGGTGGATTGCGGGGTCAGGCCAGCTATTGCAGGAGTCGACAGCGAGGAAAGACTTCAATTTGTTCATGTCAGAGTTCTGCGCATGCGCCACCCGGTGGCCGGGAATGGTTCTGGACGAGGGGTGGTTCTGGATAGGGAGGTTCAACCTGTAACTGCATGAAGAAATCAAGCGCAGACAGCGGAAGGGGCGTGCGGCAAACCCGGCTCCCCATTAACCCTTTCCTTCAACCACTGTCTGCCCCACCTGTTACAAAGACTGTAATTCCCTCATTGGACTGCACAGCCACCTGAGAACTCACTTTCAGAATGGAAACAAGTCTTAACATAGAAACATAGAAAATAGGTGCAGGAGTAGGCCATTCGGCCCTTCGAGCCTGCACCACCATTCAATAAGATCATGGCTGATCATTCACCTCAGTACCCCTTTCCTGCTTTCTCTCCATACCTCTTGATCTCTTTAGCCGTAAGGGCCATATCTAACTCCCTCTTGAATATATACAATGAACTGGCATCAACAACTCCCTGTGGTAGGGAATTCCACAGGTTACCAACTCTGAGTGAAGAAGTTTCTCCTCATCTCAATCCTAAATGGCTTCCCCCTTATCTTTAGACTGTGTCCCCTGGTTCTGGACTTCCCCAACATTGGGAACATTCTTCCTGCATCTAACCTGTCCAGTCCTGTCAGAATTTTATATGTTTCTAAGACATCCCCTCTCATCCTTCTAAACTCCAGTGAATACAGGCCCAGTCAATCCAGTCTCTCCTCATATGTCAGTCCTGCCATCCCAGGAATCATTCTGGTGAACCTTCGCTGCACTCCCTCAATAGCAAGAACGTCTTCCTCGATTTCGAGGGACTGCCTATGATGAAGAAAATTTTTGTTGTATGAATATTTTCCATCTTTTTCGCCAAATTGCTGTTTCAACATTACCCGAGTTGATATTTTCGAATGTCACGTCTTACCATTTGGGTCCTTCCTCACTCACTGGAACAATATAATCACTGGGAATTCTCCCGATTGACTGCTGAAACTTTACCAGGAGTTCGGTGGAACTCTCTGTTGACACGTGTAAACGGAGTTTCTGCCGAAGATACGGCTGCGGAGTGGGATATGTCCCTGGAAGATTTCCGCCACAGGTGACAATCCTAGTGGATGCCATCAAGGAATCCATTGTCTCCAGCAAAATGCATTAACTGGATGCATTTGAAAACTACAAAAACAATGCATCAGTTAATATCAGGACCTCTATTCTATTGGAGCGTGGAGGCCCCAACCTGCGAGGGAACATCAGCGGCAGGTCGGGGCCATAGAAGGAGCGGCGAGCGGCAGCTATGGTCAGCGTGGAGGCGTGCTACTACAAGGTACAGCGTGAGCTGGTGCAGGAGGACGATGGCTGTGAAGAGTGATGTCATCAAGATCCAGGTCGGTGATTGGCGTGCGGGCAGATAGAGCAGGAGCGGCGAGAGATTGTACAGGGATGTGATCGGGGCCCAGGGGAGGCGCGAGTTCAGGGCCAGGGGCAGCATGAGCCAGCCCAGACTGCGATACGTGTGTGCACTAGGTCCATGAAGCAGAGCTGGTCTCCAGTCGTCTTGGGTAATCCTTGCCACTGGACCACGACCTAGCTCTGTCAAGCCCGTGTGGTGGCTGGTGTGCAACGACCACCTCACGTTAAAAAAAATCCACGCACAGGCATCTTCCACCCTTCAGGATGCAGTTCGGGTCCTTCATTGAAACACCTGTGAACTCGTCCATTTTTGGCGTGGAAGCAAGTCATCCTCGTTTCGAGGGACTGCCTATGATGGGATTTAACGTAGTATGTATAGATGTGATTATTATGTACATGTGTATGTAGATATATAATATTATTTACATTTGTTTTAATCTTTTAAATTTGTTTTAAACTTCTTCCCCTGAACAGACATTATGCCTTCAGGCTTCAGTGCTTGTCCTTCCTGGACAGTGCAGTGATTACTGAGATTGCAACTGTTACACAATCCTTACTGGCCTGCTGGTATTCTCGTGGCTTTTATTGTACAAAATAGATTGTGTATCAAATTGTCATGTCCTTGTTACTGTAAATGTAAACTTCAGGGAGAATATATTTAGAGAACACTTATCCCCATAAAGGGTGTATTACATTTCCTGCTGAGAAGTTAACTTCAGTAAAATGAGGTTCTCTCTTGAAATGATTTCAGTGTTGTAAATCTTTCCTCCCATAAATAATGTCCTTGGTGGCCAATCGGTGCTCAGGTCTATCTGCAGCCGAAGGGAATGTTTCCCGGCCCCAGTGATGGCTCAACCCCTCCAGGTAGGGGCAGTGAGCCCGGTGGCTGGGCATCGCTGGGTGAGTGTAGACTACTGGCAGGGTGTCACACAGAGGGTGGGTGAGGTGCTGAATTTCCATCACTCGCTCATCTCATCCTTGCCGATTCCTGTTGCCCCCTGGCGTGCGCTGTTTTTGTTTCCTCGTTTTTTGTTTCCTCTGTTTCATCGCTGCCCGATGTCGCCATCTTGGCCGCCTCAAAATGTCCGGTTTTCGGAGAATAATTCCGGACGACTCCATCCACGATACGCAAAATGTCCTGTTTTCGGACAATTCCAGTCTTTGGCGTTCTGGATTTGGGATGTTGTACCTGTGTTCCAATTCAAGAGTAGGCATTCGAGTGGGGTGGTGGTGAATGCAATATGACAATCTTGTATATTAGCATAAAATACTTACTGCAGATATATTCTGAGAATCGTTTGTAATAACTTGTATTGTGTGTAAAACATCTGGTGTGCTGAAGCTTGAAAATCAAAATGGTCTGTATTTATACCAGTGGTAGTTGTCATTGAAATTAGGCCTGGGGCTCAATTGCAGCCCACCTCCTCCTTGGCCAACCTACTACTCCTATGCGTGTCTGGCCCTCATTCCGGAGCCTGCCAACGCTGGGATGTTGGAGATCGGATTCAGGGGAAGAAGATTAAAACAAATTTAATGGGGGATGGGAAAACGGAAAACAAAAAACACATGGAATTATTTTATTGTAGGTCTGAGAGTGACCCGTGAGCAAGTCACTCCAAAAGTACTTCTGTATTCCTGCCAGCAGAGGTTCAAGCCTGTTACAATGGAGTTGAAAATGTGTTTGGTTATGAATTAAATTGAAATGATAGCACTGTGCCCCATAGTGTGTGTATTGTACAGTAGCTGCAATCAGTGTAGTTGGCATGAATCTTCAGATTCCACTTTGACTCAACAAGGCACTACAGTGAGGGCAAAATAGGAGCCTGGTAAAATGACAGCTTGTTTGTAGTGAAGAGATTCTCTTGCTTCTAAGTAAAGTGCTGAATTGAAGATGCAAGGGAAAGTTTAAACCTTTTGACATCTGGTTGTGATGACATCCATGCTGGTTGTTTTCTCCAGCAGGTCTCCTAATGTTTCCATTCCCATGATTGTCTATACTTGTTAATTTTGACTTGATGTTTTCCTCAGTTGAAATGCCATTTAAAATATATATATATTCTGAAACATAAAGAAATAGTGAGTGTTCGAAATGCTCAACCCAATAAATCCTTCAAGTATAAAATGGTATTATAATCAACTCGTACAGGTCCTCTGAGATTTCCCCTGCTAAAACATGCTGCTTTAATTGCTTTCCAGCGTGCAATGTCATTTTGATGCTCACGTGGGAATTTAAAGGGTAAATCTTAATAACGTCAAAGCTATTTTTGAGTTGTTAAATGAATGACTCCGTTCCCTTTGGAAAACACCAGATATGTTAACATTAATGGGGTGAAGAATATATTCTGGTTGCATGGATCATTGATCAGTAACCTCACATCAACAACTTGCATTTATCTAGTGCCTTTATCATACAAAAAATGTCCCAAGGCACAAGATATAAAGCCCGCTAATGCCAAATACATAGTCACAAAGCGTTGCTATTTTTTTTTAATTCCATGCCTTTTTTTTGGAAAGAAGTATTGGTTTAGCTCAGTCTATTTTTTTAAAATAACTTGATCAGAAGTTAGTATGAGACTTCTAATGGTTTATTAGAGTGAAAGGATTTTAAATCTTTCGCCCCCCCCCCCCCCGCCCGCAGACTGTGACTTTGCACCTCTTAAGCAATTGTACCTGCAGAAGTGCATGATTGAAGTTGTAAATGTTGATGTAGAGCAAAAGAGATTATTTATTAGCAGGAAGTTTAAAAAGTAGTGAAACAATTTTAATAGTGTCTGTTTTTCATCAACCTTGTTGCAGTATGAGACGAAGCATTTTGTGCTCATGGAACACTGCAGATTATACAAAGAGAAAGCCTTACGGCAACAGGCAGATCAATTATCTCCCTCCCAACATTTTTCTGCTATCCCAGAGAGTGACTAGAGATATAGGGAAAGGACGGGGGATACATAGGTTAGCGCACAACAATTTTGGAGTTTACAAATGCATCCAATTCAACTACTATCATTGTGCAGTCATCAAACTGCATACCCATCATATCTTAAGACAAAATGTTTATTGAACTGACCACCTTTCCTTTAATATAGAAGTGTTAACATTCCAGACGTGGCTCCTGAGCTGTCGGGCCATAAAAGCTTTTGGCTGCCATGTTCTCCTCCCTTGATGTTGTAATCTTCCATGGTGATGTTGATGAATATGTTGATGAACATGTTGAATCCTATGCATGGGGTTGTGATAGTTGCAAAGTGACTGCTGTTTCAGTAGCATTTTCTGCACCAGTGCTACAGATTATGGCCCCAAGTTTCCACACGCGGCAAAACAGGCGCCCCTCCGAGCTGGGCGGCCGTTTTTCGCGCCAAAAATGGTGCCTGAAAAAAAACGTGCTATTCTCGAGCGCTTTGCAGCTCGATGTCTGCTTGGCGCGGCGCACAGGGGGGCGGAGCCTACCACTTGCGCCGATTTTGTAAGTAGGAGGGGGCGGGTACAATTTAAATGAGTTTTTTTCGTGCCGGCAACCCTGCACGTGCGCATTGGAGCGTTCGTGCACGCGCAGTGTGAAGTAAACATTGGCACTCGGCCATTTTTAAAAGTGCTGCAGAAAAAGTGAAAATTTGTTTATTGAACCCTTGCAAAGGCTTGCATTTTAATTTTCTTGATATTTCTGTGTGTGAGGGTGAGGGAGTGCATTCTGTAATTAAAGATAGACTGTGATAAACGGGACACATACACTTGTTTGAGACTATTCAAATTCTTTGTAGCTGTTCAATTTTCAACATTTTTTAATAAAACCACATTGCCCTTCCATGATCAGCACTGAGGCTTCTTGCAGCTTTCTCCCCCTGCCGTCGGTCGGGCCTGACGGCAAACGGCTGCCTGAAAGGCCTGCCTGAAGCACTTTCACACAAGTAGGAACATGGTTTATTTAATCTTTTCTTTGCTTTATAAATTTTTTTTCAGGTTGCATTTATTTGTATAATATTTGTATAAGTATAACTAAGGATTTATTGTAGAATTTAATGACTTCCCTCCCCCCCCCCCCACCTCGTTCCCGACGCCTAATTTGTAACCTGCGCCTGATTTTTTAATGTGTAGACAAGGTTTTTTCAAGCGTACAAAACTCTTCACTTGCTCCATTCTAAGTTAGTTTGGAGTACGTTTTCACTGTGGAAACTTTCAAAACTGTGGCCGGACACGCCCCCTTTTGGAAAATAAAAATTCTGTTCAAAAGTGAAACTGTTCTACCTGACTAGAACTGCAGAAAACTTAAATGTGGAGAATTGCGATTTCTAAGATACTCCGTTCTCCACCAGTTGCTCCTAAAAATCAGGAGCAAATCATGTGGAAACTTGGGGCCTATATGTGTCACAAAATGCTTGCTGGCACTTGATGTTGAACATGATGGGATTTGAACTCCTGTTGTCTGCAGTATTCTCTGGAGATGGAATCATTGGCAAGGGTTTGGAGTTTTGAATTGGTACCTGTGCCAATGATTCAATTCCCATTCCTGGCCACTGCTTCAGGCTGAGCCTCAGTGTCCTGTTTGATTGAGCTGAACATCTGATCCCCATCTGCTCTCCATCACAATGAATGCCTGCTCTGTAATATCACCTGTGTCCACTCCTACCTCAGGCCATGTGCTGCTGAAACCCTCTTTCTTTCATGCCTCTTGATCTTTCCTGCTTTGGTTCAATCTCTGTGAAGTTCCATGGTGTTCTTCTATGTGAAAGGCACTTTATAAATGCAAGTTTTTGTATCAATCTGCTGTCGTAAACAGGTTTATGGGTCAACAAAAAATTGCTTTTAAGACCTTTAGATATACTCATGCCCTATTTACATTACAACACTGCCTCTGATTGGAACAAAAAGCTCCTCCCTTAGCTGTAAGGGTCCTAAGATATGCGTATGAAATGAGCTTAACATTCTGAAACGAGTTGTTAACTTCGACAAGCTTAGAGCAGAGAACTCTTGGCATCTTGTACAATATGAGCAGTTGTGCTGCGTGGGCAAAAGTGTAGCTGTTGTTGTCGTCTCCCTTCTCTTCAGCCCATGGTAGCAAGAGTCAATATGGACAAGCTGTTAGGGGGTTGTGAGTCAAGCTATCAGGAGATACGTTTAGGGGGGTGGGGCTCTACCTCCACTCCCATCTGCCGGATGTCAACCCAGTGTTCCAAGATTGAACTCTTGTCTCTGCTTGTAGCTGGTGTGTGGAATGGAAATATTCACACAACTGCTGAAATGGACTAGTGGTAGTTGTATTTTGCACTTGAGTACCCAGCGGATGTCACTGTCCCATACATTGTGTACAATTCACTGCCCCATACATTGTGTGGCTTGAAGCTGATACTGGATAACAATATCGGTGGTCTTTTCCACAGTGTGGCAAATGTTTTTGAGCCACATTATTAACACCCCTCACAACTATAAACATACAGTAGTGGGGAATGTTATAGTACTATTTATTTAAAAAAAGGATGGAATAGAATTGACTTGAAAGTTTTAACCTTACAATGTCGGAGATAGAAACTGGAAACTCCACCCTTGTTGTTGATTGCCAGGAGACTTCCTATAAATAATGCTAAATCCATTTTGCCAGACATTTTGTTAAAATATTGGCATATTTCTAGCCGTTTGTACCATTTTCTGGAATTCAAATACAGTACTTTCTCAATAATACTGTTCACAAATTCTTGTTTATCCCAGTGGAATTTTTTTGAGAAATTATGGAAAGATGATTTGATTTGTCTCAACATTCTGTTTAATGAGGGTTTAATTCTAAAACACTTTAAAGCCTAAGGGCTAGAAATTTGATTCTTGGCAATAATTGTATTTTTTCATCCAAATTATCATTATGGCTGTGGCTATGAGGCAATAAATTTGAGCTATAGTTTGTGCAGCGGTAAAAATCGCCGTTGCACGAGGATTTATGGCGCAAACCGCGATCCTCACCAACTTTATTCTGAGGCCGATACTGCTGCGAGTTGGGCCTAGGGAGGGGGTAAAAACACCACATACATACATACATTGCAAAAAATAAAAAATCACGACACTTAACTAGCAAATCGCTGCAAAAGAATTAAAAAATAAAAACTTTAACTTACCTTTTTTGCAGGTCTCCATACTTACCGCTAATCCAAAGGCTGCAACGCAGCTTTTTTCTTGGCGGATATTTTCGTCCTAAATATTAAGTGGAGGAAGTGCATCCAAGAGGCCGCTGAGCATCAAGTCTCAATGCCGAGAGCATGCAGAAATCAAGCGCAGGCAGCTGAAAGAGCGTGCGGCAAACCAATCCCACCCACCCACCCTTTCCCTCAACGACTATCTGTCCCACCTGTGACAGAGTCTGTGGTTCTCATATTGGACCGTTCAGCCACCAAAGAATTCACTTCAGGAGTGGAAGCAAGTCTTCCTCGATTCCGAGGGACTGCCTATGATGATGATGATGAAATACGGGTGCGCTCAGAGCCAAATTTTTGGCGAAAGCGATATTTCGAGTCTTGCACGGCGGTGCTTCTCTCTCCAGTGGGATTTGAAAAGCACCGCCGCAAGACTTCTCTAAATTTCCCACCAAAAATGGCGCAAATATTGCCGAAAAACCAGTCGCAAGGTCAGCGAAATTTACGCCCTAAGCATTTGTGGACTTCAGGTATTTACGGAGCATTTTTCAGTAGGCAATTGGAGGATTCAATATGGCGTGTACTATTGACCTTTGACATTTGTTACCAAGGGAACTCTAGCTTCAATCTGCAGATGGTGCAGTAAAATATTTTACCTTTTTGATTTTTTTACTGTTGCATTTAGAAAATGTAAAAGCTTTCCTCAATTCCGTGATGGCCTAGTGCACGTTTAATATTAATGTTCACTGAAAATGAGTTGTGCTGCTAGTCAATTCAACTTTCAAACAAAAGTAACTTCATTCGATATCCTTGAAATGTGGTTGAGGCTGACCAGTTTCAAATAATACATACACTGGTGTGACGTAAGGGATTTTTCCCCATTTCTTTTATATTTTTCTTCCTTTCTCTTTTATTGAGAACCATGTTTGCAGACGTGAAGGAGTTCAGGCTGAAGTGTGGGTTGGGGTGGGCGGCAGGCAATATAGGACTGAGTTGGGAAAAAGAATGAATGAAGCTGTGACTTTATTTCAACACCAGAAGTGGTGATTTTAGGAGAGTAGCCACCCTGCAGCCTTCATTTCAGGGTTAGAGATGGGAATAGAATTTCACTGCTAATGGGCACATCTTTTTTAAAAAAAAAATACAGTACAACGTCTCAAATCTGGCTGTCCGAAAATTGGAATTGTCTGAAAACTGGACATTTTTTGAGAAAATACCATTTGATAATCAGTGAAATAAAATCCGGAATTATTGTCCAAAAACCGGCGGGCTGGACTAGTTATTGGCTTCGCTGCTATGTTTTAAATGGCGTGCGATCAGTCCGAGCCTTGCCAAATGACCCTTGACCTGACCTACGCCACCATTAGTACTGTGTCTGTCTCGATAGCATACATAGGCTTGTGATTTTCTTGTCCGAAATCCAGAAAAATCTGAAAATTGGCACGGTCTTGGTCCCGATTGGAGACGTTGTATCTGTAAAAGGAATTGCCCTGATTTTCAGTGTAAGATGTCCTGTGCAATGGCAAAATATGTAATGCAGAAAGACGCTCCAATATGTAAATAAATTAATGTTACATTTTGTATCAGCCATGACCCAATCAGACATCTTTTTATTAAGTTTGACTTTGGTAAATAGTATTCTTGAAACAATTCTGTAATAGTCTTAGTTGCATTGCTGTGGAATGTGCCCTGTTTATGTTACAGGGCAGATTCTACAGCATCAGTTGCAGCAGCCAGTTAGATGTACTTCTATGTATGGAGTTGTTTATAAGTTGAGCTTTTAAATTTCTAGCTGGGGAGGGTCCATGCATGCCAATATTTTTTGGGCGGGGATAGAGGAATAGCATTGCTGACCTGTACATGTGGACCGAGTGCAAAGATCATCTGTCATCAACCGAGTCAGCCACCAAGATGGGCTGTTTGCAGCACAACTACCTCCAGAAGAGCCTTGGAAGACTGCACCTTTTGGTTGTTGCTGTAAGATAAATATTTTCAGTAACATAAATTGCAATCTGTGATTGTTTTTTAAAAATTAAATTTGCTGCGACAATGTAATGAACCCAGAATAGCTTCCCTTTGATTCAGTTGGCAGGAATCTCTCGACTTGAGCCCATAATCCAGGCTGTCACTCCAGTGCCATGTCGAGGGAACACTGCATGGTTGGTGTTGTCCTTCAGCTGAGACTTTGAACGAAGGCTGTCATCTCAGTGGTTCAGGTAGACATCTAAAGCTCCTATAGCCATTTGAAAAGCAGGGATCTCTTCCGATGACCTGGCCCAACATTACATCCTCAAGCAATACCAACCTTAAAAAAAAAATTCACTTGTCACTCTTGTTTGTGTGATGTTGCAGGCACAGAATGACTGCTGCATTTGGCAAAATAAGTTAACTGCACCTCAAAAACAAAGTGTAGAACACGTGAAAACATTTTGAGACATAAACACTATATAAATGCAAGTATTCTTTGCAGATGTTTTAAAGAATTTTTAACCAGATAAGTACAGTGTTCACTTCACTCCTGGTGAAGTCATCCCTTTCAATATTTTAATTGTAGCACTAACATTAGACCAATCTGTCCCTGTTATTCATTTTGTAGTCATCCTGTATTGCGACCTTTTGTAAAATTACATTTGTTTTCTCTGATTATTTGTTATGAGAATTTAAAACCATTAAACAGATTTCTAACTCCAGCCACTGCTTTTCCAGGCTATGTGAGCTGTACTGTTTTCTTACACTAATCCTTGCGTTAGACATTTCAGAGGGGTAAATAGACAGAAGGCAGCAGTTGGATTGCTCCCACCAAAAATTGTTCTGGGATGGAAGAGAATCTGGTTTACATTCAACATTAGTTTCATCTGCTCATGTTTCTTTTTAGATCTTAACTGTTTTTCACCTTCAGCTAAAACAAGCTGTTGGTTCTCATTGTAAACAAATAATCAATTCTGGTCCAATCCAAATGCACATAGAGTGCACTGCATTTCTGCAATCGGGTTATGGCCACTCTTGTATCATGCAGGGCCATGTTGGGGAGTACGAATCTCCCACAACTGACTGCAAGCCCATTGTTGAACTGCTGGCACTTGCTAAGATTGGCACTTGAACAGATTAGTTTTCACTCTATCTTCCAGGCTGATAGTCTTAGCAAGGAAACGCTGGTGCTGTGGATCTGCTTCAACTGGACCGAAGATATCCAACAGAAGTTGTTGCCATGGTTTTTTGTGGCCATGGAATGGGCTTCATTGGCGCTGGTCGGATGTTTGCTCAGCCTGCATACTTCGCAGTGAGAGACAAACTCCTCTGAGTGTATCAATCCCAGGCCACCATACTGAATCGCGACATCTCTGCTTCATGCGGAGAATGGCAGGGTGTCCATCGTGTGCCATTGAGGAAACGTGCTGTGGAAGTGACTTGGGAATTACTGCTCTATCACCACGAGCTAGGCAGCCATCGTTCCAAATGGAAAATGTAATCGCGGAAGGTTTTCAGCTCTTCCGGAATTTGCTTAGGCCACTCGGTCTGGAGGAAGTGGCACATGTGCTGGAGCGTAGCATCACTCTGTGATTTGTTTTCGAGTTTGTCGCAGGAGACAAGGTTTCTGATGGACTGAATGATGATCGACGTGACATATATGTCGTCATCTGTGAACAAGTCACCACTAGAGTCCGAATCAGGTGTCGAGTGGCTGAGAATGTCAGCTACATGATTGCGACTGCCAGCGATGTATTGTACATTAAAGTTATACTGATGATGGTGATCTGACCATCTGCTGATTCGTAGTGGTCTGTGCCCAGATCCAGTTGTAGTGTAGTTCGCGTTTGGGGATCTGTACCAGAGAGTAAATTTTCTGCCATAGAGGTAGATGTGCAAGCGACTGCTTCGTGTTCCCCTGCAGAGTATTTATGTTCTGCGGACGAGAGCATGCGAGAGGCGAAGGCTACTGGGCGTTCCAGGCCGTCAATCTATTGCGAGAGCACAGCACCCATCGCGGTGCCTGATGCATCCGTGGGGACATACGTAGTGGCATTCGGATCAAAGTGCATGAGGATAGGAGGGGATGTGATTTTCTCCTTAAGCGTGGTGAATGCCTGAGCCTGGGAATCTGTCCATTGCCAAGGGACATCCTTGCGCAGCAACTTGCGAAGTGGTTCGGCAATGTGCACGTAGTGCGAGACAAACTTCGACGTTGGTAGCCTCCTATATTCACTGGATCATGTCAGTTGTCAAACGTTGGCTTGACTCCTTGTGCTGTGACTGCAGCCCAGAAAGTTTATTTCTCCAGTAGCAAATGTACACTTATCGGCATTAAGTGCAATGTTATGTGTAGCAAGTCTAGCCATAACTGCGTGAAATCGCTGGTCATGTTCTTCCACTGTCCGTCCATGGATGATGATATCGTCAAGCAGATTGAGGGCTCCCTCTATGCCTGCTAGCATAGTAGTGACCATCTTCTGAAATGCACTTGGTGCGGAACATGTTCCGTAGTGCATGCATCAATACTGATACAGACCATCAAGCATCGTGACTGCAGCGCATGTTGAGTTTCGTTAAAAACTATTGAGCCGTGGAATTCTGAAGACAGTTCGTCGATGGTAGGAAGAGGGTAGTTGTCGAGGATGATGGCCTTGTTGATCTCTTTCAGGTCGATGCATAGGCGGATCTCCCCATTTTTATGGCAAGCAATGACTCTGTTCAAGATCCAGGGTGAGGAGTCGATGCTCTCAGTGATTCCCTGAGATTCGAGTCCCGTTAATTCTGCGGATACTTGGTCGCGAACCGCGAATGGGAGACAGCGAAGTCGCTGCGTAACCGTTTGATGGAAGGGTCAACGCGGGGACGATGGCAGAATGTTGTTGTCACTCCAGACCCTGTGAAGATTGAGGGATGCTGCTTGTCAAAGTCCATCGTGTACACAGGTGTGCCGGTTGGGTCGTAAACTTTGAACCCAAGCTTGTCAAAAAGGTCAACACCCATGAGACTTCGTCCCTTCACGACATGAAAGGAAAAATTCTCCAATGTTATGTCCTTGTAGTATATCGGGACAGATATGACCCCAAGTACCTCAATTCTGGAGTCAGAGTACAGATGTAGGCCCCAGGTTTCCACATGATTTGCTCCTGATTTTTAGGAGCAACTGGTGGAAAACGGAGTATCTTAGAAATCGGAATTCTCCACATTTAAGTTTTTTCTGCAGTTCTAGTCAGGTAGAACAGTTTCACTTTTGAACAGAATTTTTTTTTCAAAAGGGGGCGTGTCCGGCGACTGACGCCTGATTTGAAAGTTTCCACAGTGAAAGCGTACTCCAAACTAACTTAGAATGGAGCAAGTGAAGATTTTTGTACGCTTGAAAAAACCTTGTCTACACATTTAAAAAATCAGGCGCAGGTTACAAATTAGGCGTCGGGAACGAGGTGGGGGGGGAGGGAAGTCATTAGATTCTACAATAAATCCTTAGTTATACTTATACAAATAAATCCAACCTGAATAAAAATTTATAAGCAAAGAAAAGATTAAATAAACCATGTTCCTACTTGTGTGAAAGTGCTTCAGGCAGGCCTTTCAGGCAGCGGTTTGCCGTCGGTCGGTCCCGACGGCAGGGGGAGAAAGCTGGAAGAAGCCTCAGTGCTTGAGGCAGCCGTTTGCCGTCGGGACCGACTGACGGCAGGGGGAGAAAGCAGCAAGCAGCCTCAGTGCTGATCATGGAAGGGCAGTGTGGTTTTATTAAAACATGTTAAAAATTGGAACAGCTACAAAGAATTTGAATAGTCTCAAACAAGTGCATGTGTCCCGTTTATCACAGTCTATCTTTAATTACAGAATGAGTGGTGGAGATTGAAACGGTAACGAGTTGTAAAGGCTGAATTAAAATGCACAGTTGCTGCAGTAACACTGGTTAAAGAGCCAACATTAATTCAGCAGGTGATTTATTCAGCAGTGCTGCTAAAAGCACTCCCTCACACACAGAAATATCAAGAAAATTAAAATGCAAGCCTTTGCAAGGGTTCAATAAACAAATTTTCACTTTTTCTGCAACACTTTTAAAAATGGCCGAGTGCCAATGTTTACTTCAGACTGCGCGTGCACGAACGCTCCAACGCGCACGCGCCCTCCTACTTACAAAATCGGCGCAAGTGGTAGGCTCCGCCCCCTGTGCGCCGCGCCAAGCAGACATCGAGCTGCAAGGAGCTCAAGAATACCGCGTTTTTTTTTCAGGCACCGTTTTCGGCGCGAAAAACAGGCACCCAGCTCTGAGGGGCGCCTTTTTCGCCGCGTGTGGAAACTTGGGGCCGTAGAGTGGAAGTTGTGGGCTGCAGTGACAGTGCTTGAAGTGGATTTTCTACATAGCCTCGCTCAATATGGCGACTTTGGCTCCAAGGTCAATGAGGAGATAAATGGGTGTGCCGTCAATGTTTACATCACAGTCCTTGAATTTGCCCGAACCGATGTGTGAAATGTCACTAACGTTGTAAACCATACTGGGTTCTTCATATCGTGGTTGTCCACATATTGAATATGCTGCGATGAGTGACAGACACTAGCTGAGTGGTTTATTTTACCACATGCAGAGCATTTCTTCCCATGTGCAGGGCAGTTAAGACTCTTTGCTGAATGTGATTTGTCCCCACAATTAAAGCAGTGGAAGTTAGGCCCGCGATCCGTAGTGGGTGGCTTATTACTAGCCCTGCGTCTCTGCTGTGATTTCCGCTTTGGACGAATGCCTTGCGCATGAGCTGTAGCTGAAGTCTGCTGCACGGGGGGGGGCGGGGGGGATCCAATCGATTTTGAATCAGAAAATGCTGATTCAATTTGGATGGTTAAATGAGTTGCTTTGTCTAGTATCATTTTGTCATCCTTCATTAGCAAGCGTTCCCAAATGTAGGGGATTGTTTTCTCCATAATTTAATCCCTGGTCATTTCCTCTGAGTGCTCCAAAGTTACAAGTAGCGCCCATTTCAGTTAATGAGATGATATACTGTTTGATTGGTTCACCGTTCCCTTGTCTCCTTTGACATAATTTGTATCTCCATCACGATACTTTTCTTTGGCCCAAAATATTTCTCTAGGGCGCTTACTGCTTTGTCGTAGGACTCAGTGTCTTCGATTTGGCCAAAGATGCATTGGCCTTCGGTGCCAAGGCAGTGCATAAGTATTGCACGACGGTGAGCTGGTGTTACGTTGTCTCCATCTAACCCACTCGCTGTGATGTACGTCGAAAAGCTTTTTATCCATCTCGGCCACGGGATTGGAGGGTCACCGGGTGTGGAGAGGAAAGGTGGGAGGGTAGGGAGGTTAATTTGATTCATCCTCATCGCCAAACCTAATTCCTGTCTAGTGTTCTGTAAAAACAAATAGAGTATGAACACAACAAGAGTTGAGTTCAGATTTGGGAAATGACAATTCATTGAAGGATTTTGGAGAGGAAAGGAAAGTTGGAGAAGGGGCAGTAGTTTGCAAAGACGAGAGGGATTGTGGTTCTTTGAAGAATAGATGCGGTTTTGAAAGGGAGGGGGACATGATTGAGGAAAGGAGGCCATTTATAAAGTCAACTAGCAATGGGGGTCAGGAAGGGGAGTTGGGTTGGTCAGCCAGCAGTTTAGTGCAAATGTGGTCTAGCGAGCAGGTGGTGGGTCTTGTGGATGGGTTGAGCTCCAAGGGCATGGAGGTAATGAGAGCGAACCTAAAGAGCGATACAGGTTCAGGCTGGGGAAGGATTGGCTTGGTGGCCAATGACTCGGGGGAAGCAGCAGAGGCAGTTGAATGGATGTCTCCCTTGTGGTGACAAATCTGTAAACTCCTTGGTCTTGCTGGAAGTGAAGGGGTCAATGGGTGGGGGGGGGGGGGCCTTTAAGGAAGTGATTGTAGTTTAGAAAAGAAACCAGGAATTGTCTTTGCAGTTCGACTTTAGACCGGTGAATGGTTTTGGCAGAGGAGAATGAGGCCTATTAGAATCTGATGAATGTATTCAAGATGAAGTCCCTTGGATTTGAGGGAGTAAGGATGAGGGTGGAACCAGGAGCAACGCCTAGTATGAGATGATGATGGTTTTCCTTGGGACAAGGACATTAAAGGTGGAAGTGAGGGAGTTGAGCAAATCAAACAGCTGCAATGATATATTGTGGTGAATGAAGGATAAAGACTAGGCAAGAGGGAGTTTTAAAATCCAGTAGCAAGAAAGGTGAGAAAGCCTTGATTCTTATGAACTCAACGTAGTAACTTAATGATGTGTTTGGTGTTTGATGCTACTGAGGTTCTTACCATGAGGGTGCGAAAGAGCAGAGGGCTGGAAATGTGCCATGTGCAATGTAGAAGATTTGGCATTGACCGACAAAGGAAGAGGTTCTGGCAAGAAACAGTCGTTGGGATGGTGTCTCGTTTTGTCAATTGAGCATATCTGTAGTCAAACAGTGCTGTTACTTGTATATTTTACGGTTTCCTCAATTCAGTGCTTTGCGTAAACAGTATCTGTGAATTTCATCCCTTATTGCACATTGTTGAGTAATGTCTGGGTTCAATTAACGATGAACTACATGGCTTGCAGCAAACCCTGTTAACCATACAATGACAGGAATTTGATTTGGGGGGTGGGAGGAAGCTGTTTCAAACTGAACTGAAGTGCAGTTGCTGTTGGGAAATTGCATTCCCTTTGTATTAAATACTCAATCTGTTCCAGATGTTTTTAGTTCTTAATCAATAGTTGAAAATTTTTTAATATTTGTTGGCAGCACAGTGTACTGGATCCCACCTAGCGAGTGAAACTGGGAAATGATTAACCCCAAGACATTTGTTGATGAGTTCCTTAACCACTTGGGGGGGGGAAAAAAAAAAGTTTGCTACCAATACTTTTAGAAACAAATTGCCCAATATTTCATGAAAACATGAATCAAACATTTGAACTTCGGAGACAAATAAACAAATTCCCTTTACTTCCGGAAAACATGAGCGTGAAAAATAAAGAAATACAAATGTTAATTGCCAGAAACTTTACTTTTGTGCCTGCGACTTGGATCTGGTATTGTGTAAATTGTAGTTGGTTTGGAACTTACTCTGCAGAAGATTAGCGGCATCACCACTATAGTGCAGATATTTCATGCTTCATTTTTAGTTAGAGACTGACCTGCATTGCCTAAAATTATATTCTGATTTCATAAAAATCATTGAAGCCACATTTAGAATATTCTGTACAGTTTTCAGTACCTCATCTTCAAAAGGACATTATTGCATGGAAGAGATTCTGATAGAGAAGAGGGTGATTTGAGATTTAAGGCTGCAAGAGAATTGCAGAACTGAACTTGCTTTCATTGACCAAAAGCTAGATGTCACACACAATTCAGTTTTTTTTAAATTCTGTGAAAAACATCATGTAATTGCAAACAGGCCATTTAACTTTGAAACGTGAGCATTAAATCAGGCAGGAGAACTATAAAATTGCTGAGCCTCGAGCAAGATTAAAAGGATTTTTCCCTCGGTCTTATCTCCCTTTCTCCTTCCCTCCATGCACATGGTAAGAGAGAAATTAGATGACTCCCACATTAAGCAGATATTATGGTATGCAGAGCACTTAAAAGAAATCGCAAGAGTAACAATATTGAGAAGTATAGCAACAACTTTTAAACTTGCACTGCGCTGCTGATTTAAAATAATATCTGTTTAGAGGATAGACGCTGAGCAGGAAGTAAGCAATTTAGGAAGGCAGGCTGAAGGGAATCATTTTCTTTTTAAGGGCAAGTGCAAGAGATTATTGAATACTTTGTGGTACATGATGGGTCTTGAATGGCAGAAATCATTGAAATGTGTCACGCCAGGAATAGCAACCAATCTAGATGATGGATTGGGTCTTCTGGACTTTTGCTTGATTTTACCTAGACAAGAAGACATTTTAAAGGACATTCTTTCAAGAAGTTGTATAGGTGGTATAGAGTCCATGAGGGAACAGATTTTACATTGAGAGCTGGTTGAGTTGAATAGTCTTAGTCATTAAATACTTATTTCTAACTATATTCTTAACAAATAGTCAGAGCCAAGTTTTGACAAGCCAAAAAACAAATGCACAGATGTTATCTCTGTCTCTCCAGCTCCATCATTTCCTTTTTCATGCTTTACCCGATTCTATTGTGAGCAGATTCAGCTCTTGTTACCCCATTAGTTTAGCTCCTCCTGTGAAGTGATCAGTATGGAACAGGACTGATCGACCAGCTGGTCTTTATCTGCTCACCATTTTCATATGTTCTTGTCCACTGTGGTTACTGCAATATTTAAAATGGCAGTACAGTATGTTTAATATCTTAGGCATTTTATACTTACTATATCAATATCCGTTTTATTTTTAAACAGTTCCTCTGTTTTTCAGGAACTTAATTTTTTGGAATGCGCTTCTCAAAACTTCACTTATAGCACCTAATGGCTCGGTGGACCTTTCATGCAATAATTCTTTTTCAGGGTGCTAAAATCTTTTAAGCATGTGATTGTTGAATGCAGAAATGCTTATAAATGTGCAAATCAAAATGAGACAAAAGAAACGTGCTTGTGCAGCCAGTTTTCAAAAAAACGTTGGTCGTTTGATTAGAAAACATCCAACTTCTATTCATTACTCTTGCAGCAAAGGGTGATGTTGGGATGGGGAAAAAGCAGGTAATTATGCAATGAATTTAATTGTTTTTTTTTTAATTTCAGCTCACCATTGGACAGGATACTCTTTGAGGCTGGCTGTTTTGATGTGGCACAGGTAGAATTTTCATTTGTTTCGTGGCCAGAATAAACACCAGTAACCAATTTTAATTCACCTTGTTTATTACCCATAAATGTTATTTGACATAGCTGCATAATTTTATTCATCATGTAATAGTGGACTAAGTTCCCATGTGTGAATTATTTCATTGAATTAGAAATCATTTTTTTTTTGGATCAAATGTGTTTATGACCTTGACTTTAACGTACAAAGGGATCTTTGATCCTGATGCTGGACTGGAAAACGGCAAAGTTCAGCGAGATATGAAGGGATCCAATCTAAATTAACTTGGCAGAAAAGTTACCAAACAAGATAACAGATCAGCAATAGGCAATCTTCAAATGTCCAACAAAGAGCTATGCTGCACTCCTTCCAAGGCCAATATATCGTTTCTAAGGTGCGGTGACCAGAACTGTGCACGATACTTCAGTTGTGGTCTAACCAGGGCTTTGCATAGCTGTTGCAAAACTTCCTCTCCATTTATATTTTAGCCCTTCAGAAACATTCCACTAGCCTTTTTGATTCTTGGTACCTGACCACTACATTTTAATGATCTGTGTACATACACCCTAAATCTTTTGGGACTTCCACTGTTCCTAGCTTTTCAACACTTGAAAAATACTTGGGTCAATCCTTTTTTTGGTCCAAAATAATTGACCTCACACTTGCCTGCGTGGAAATCCATCTGCCACAGTTTTGCCCACTCACTTACTCTATCAATGTTTCTTTGTAATTTTAGGCTCCCACCTACACTGGACTGCTCAGGGATCTCATTGTAGAGCATGAAGATATGGTAGAGATAGTGAATGGTTTTAGTTTTAGGTTTTGCAAATTATGGTGGAAGTAAGAATCCAAATGAACTGGAGGAGAATGTAGAGACATTGTTAGAGGTAACAAGATGAAGAATTGGTTCTGAAAAAAATAGCAGAACTCTAGATGGGTGAGCCACCTGGCCCTGCTTGGAATGCACCTGAGCTGTTGAAGGAAGCCAGAGAGGAGATAGCAGAGGTGCTATCTGCAAATTGTGCAAGGGGAACTAGAGAGTAGCAGTCTAATAGCCCTGTTTGAGAAGGGAAATGTGGACAAACTGTTTTGTCTAACATCAGTTGTGGGCAAACTCTTAGAATCCAGAATTCAAATTAACATTAATGAAATTTTTGGAAATGCATGGGTTAATGGAGAACAGCCAGCATGGATTGATGAAAGCAAGTCGCATTTGACAAATTCAATCATTTTTTCCCTCAAAGTGATCGATTGGATAAATAGAGAGAATGCATGGACTTGATGTGTATAAATTTTCTGAAGTTGTTCAATGAGTTGTCTCAAAGGAGGCATATTATAAAATTTCAGTGCTGGGTCTAATGTTCTCCAAGATCATTTGGACTTGGACAAAGGGAGAACAGTTTTGACATTTGCTGATTACACAAAAGTAGACAGTTTGGCAAACGGGGAGACTAGCTGGAAAAGGTGGCATGTGCAATTTAATGCATGGAAGTCCGAGGTAATACTTGTTCCCCCAAAATGCAAGAAATGGGAATATACTCTATGGAAAGACACTGAAAGCTTTGGAGGAACACAGAGACCAAGGGTGCAAATATATAATCCCCTGAAAGTGAGTGCAGGTAGATGAAGCCATAAAAAGGTCAACAGCATTTTGCACACTGCAATAGTTAGGTCACCATTAAAGCAGTGTTTGGAGTTATGGGCACCACCTTATAGAAGAACATTGAAGCCATAGAGAACATGTGTACACCAAGATGATGCAGGGCTATGGGGTAAGAACAGAGAAACTATAGTTATGAAGAGACTCTTGAGATGTTGGGACTATTTCACCTGAAGCAAAGAAAGCTAATAATTTTTTAAATCTATGAATGGGGAAAGACTGACCCAGAAATCCCTGTTTCTTCTTCCTGCGGGCATTCGACTAAAAATAGGAGAAAAGATGCACACCTACCTTTTGGTCGAATGCCCTTCAGAGGTCCCAGACTCGAGGCCTTCTCTTGCGCAACGGAGCGCGTTCGCATTGGGACGTCCGCCGGAGTCACGTGGGCCTGGACACCCAATCACAGTAAAGTATTTTCTCATTTGTAGTAATAGGAGTTTCGTAAATCCGAAACTCCTATAACTATGAATGAGAAATACTCTTAAACACCCAAACACTACATAAAACATTTAAAAGAAACACCTCACATAAATACGCTATAGAAATTAAAGTTGATCGAAAAGTTTTTTTAAAGAAAAAAAATTTGCCGATTTAAAAAAAAAAAGTTTTAATTATCATTTAAAATAAAATTACCTGAGTGGGCAGGGTTTAAACATGTTTTTTTTAAATTTTATTTTAATCATGTTTTTGATATGTTTTTAAACTCTTGCGCCTGTAAATGTAGGCTGCTTTTATCAGGTGCAAGAGTTTTAAGGATATTTTGAGGGTAAATCCCATAGTCTTGCCCTTTCAAATGTCCTCGCTCCCGATATGCGCGAGATCTGTCAAGCCAAAAACTTGACAGATCGGAAAAGCCGGTTTTCAGCGCATGCGCATTGCGCGCCGAAAACCGGCTTTTCCGATGCCTTCCAGGGTCCGTAGAAACTTCATATGGACCCGGGGAGACTGGGATTGCCACACCACTATTTTCTCTCGTTGCTGGGTCATTGAATAGATGCTATCGATTTAAAATAGTCACAAAGCAAATAAGGAGAGTGTCTAGGAGATCATTGCAGGATTTAAAGGGTAAAATGGATAAGTATTTAAAGCTGAAAAAGGTGTGTGTCTGTGGGGAGAGAGGAGGGCAATTATTTTCAATTGTTCTAGTAAAGACATAATTGGCTGAATGTTCTCCCTTTGTGCTGTAAACCTTTATGGTTCTGTGAACCTAGCTAAGATTTGTTTGTTGATTTTTAAACTGGTTTTGCTCTTTAATGGCTTCTGTGTTACAGTCGTGCTGTCGACTCCCATGAATGGGTTCCAGTAGCTATATTGAGTCACCTGTAGCAGAGACAACTTTTTCCTGGGTCTTCAGGCCTTGTACCTACTTTTGGAACTTCCTTCACTGCTTTGTTAAATGTGCTCAACCAATGCAGTCAACAGTGTCATGATGCCATGTCAAAACCAAGGCATTGCCCACTGAGTCTAGAGAGACTTGTTTCTTTCAGTGCAAACATTCTTATTAAAGGTAATTGACCCATTGCAAACTTTCTCCTGTAAAAGTTCACAGTTTGTATCTACCAAACTTCATATTCCTATTTAATTATAAGTAAGTGTACAGCCATACTTGATACGTCATTAAGAATGGAGACAGGTATCTTACAAAGGTAACATACTTTTGAACTGATTTTATAGGTAAACAATTTCTTAGTGAAGAAAAACGCTAAGATTGTACTAAGCTATGCAAACCAGAAGAGCCAGGGCAGCAGTGAGGGTACTACAAATGACTCCCTTCTCTGCTAGGGAAGGGGAAATTCAGCTGTGTTTCCCCTCATAATTGCTAGCCAATTACCTTTGATGGAAATTGCACGTGTGTCGACATTGGGTGAGGACAGGATTGGGGTTGGATACCCTTCACAGTTAAATAATGTGTTCATGCTCTTAATCAAGGCTCACAAATGAGAACTGGTCCGTTAGACAAAGTACTGGACGATACCTCGCCCTAGTAAGAGTTTGTATCTGGAGAGGAGAAAATGGAAAAGGGGGACAATTTTTTTTTTTTTAATCCAATTATCTTTACTCGGAAATTTTCAGTGTTACGTTCACTCTTTATGTTGCAATTTGGATTTTGGTAGAGTAATGCCAAAATTACCCACATGCGGATGTTTTCCAGTTTTTCTAATTGATTGGCAATTGGTTCTATAGGCCCATTAGAAGCCAATTGATTGCATTTGCACAAAGTGTCTTGCGAATATATGTACTGAGTGTCTGCGGTTACATCCGAGCCAGGGTGTTCCTGGAGATGGAGCACGCAGTGTCCACTGGTACGCTCGCGGCCTTCTGCGAGAGGTGGCCGCCGGAGGGACTGGAGTGCATCATCATCCCTGGCAACCAAATTTTGATTTGATTTAAATTACTGCCAAAGTTTAATTTGTTTATTGCGTCAGGTTTAGTGCCCTCCCTCGCCCCCTTTTAGCTAGGGGCAACTTGTATAATTTGTGTTTTTAGTGCCCTCAAAAAAAAAAAAACAAGGGGTCACTTGAAAAGTTCTTGGAGTGTGACCCCCCTTTAATCAGGGGGCACTTGATTGGTTGCAACAAAATAGTTGTATGCACTGAGTGTCCAGTCATCATCACATGCATGAAGGCTGCGAACTGACTCTGGTCTGGATCTGTGTACTTGTACCATGACACAAGCACACAGATAAATAGTACAGACTCAACATCTTTAGCAGTGGAGAGTCAGTTGTTTCAGAGCCTGATTAAGCCTGAAAAGATGGGCCATTGGGTTACAGATGTTAGATTTTACATAGTACATAGAATGTACAGCAGAGAAACAGACCATTCGACCTAACTGGTCCACGCCGATGCTTATGCTCTACACCAGTCTCCTCCCACCCCTCTTCATCTAATGCTGTCTTCTATTCCTTTCTCCCTCGGTTATTTATCTAGCTTTCCCTTAAATGCATCAATGGTATTCGCTTCAGCTGCTCCTTGTGATGGCATGTTCCGCATTCGAACCACTCTGGGTTTCAGATATTATTCCGAGTTGGAATAAATAATACTAAATAAATAGTCAGAGCTCAATACTGACATTTACTTGATTACACAAAGGAAGTGCCTAAGGGGCGTGGGTGAGATTAAATGACCAGTGTACATTGGAGTCCGATACGTGCTGATTCCCTGGAACTCTTCTCATTACATATTTTCAGGCTATGAAAATAAAACTATTTCAGTGCCTTTTTTGGTAATTAATTTATTAACCTGTAACTGGAAAAGGCATTCTCCTGCAAATTTCAATAAGTTTCCCTTTTACCCAGCTGCTACTATTCAGATGAATAGTCAGTGCTTCTAACTATGAGTGTTAACTAGCATGACAGTGCTCACAATCGGTAAAGTCGTGGCTGTGAGTTGTTCATTCTGTGCAATAAACAGCCAGGTGCCCTATCAATTCCTGTGTAAAGGCATGCAGCCCTGGAGTTGTGAAACTGTATAAATCCTCATTTAGCCATTTCAAACTAGCTTTCGGTGTGAATCAATATTCCTTATTTCACTTGCAAATTACATGGAGGGTATTTTTTGACTGTGGACGATACAGATGTGACCACTGCCTGCAGTTAATGAGAATCCATAAATGTAAAAGCTGCAAAGTTGTCACATTTCAGCAGTCGGCGCAGCACAGACCTGTGCACACTACATGGTGTCTGCATTTGGTTTAAATCTATGTTGCAAAGCTTCAAACCCTGAATCGTGGCTTTATAGTGAAAATGTAATCAAGTTAATTTTGTTTTTTGTAGTATATTATCCATTCGCGGTATTGTGGTTCCATATGTTTCTCTCATTCTTCTCTATCGAGTTTGTCAAAATATAGGTGAAATCTGTTGAATTTTCACACACCATTTCAATCGTAAAAATGCTGCAGTGCTCAAAACCTTTTGTGGTGATATTGTGGTGTATTCTAAATGTAATGGAGACTTGGACTGACAAAGACTACGCAACTTTTTGTCAAGATGCGGTCTGTCAGAGTGGAACAAGGGGGTGTCTGAAATCTTAGAACTTTGCACTGCAGAGAGCCATTACAAGGAATAAAGTGGAGTATGTGTGAGTCATCCACAAGTGGGTAGATAAGCCATATCCTGGAGCTGACGACCTCAGAAATCTGTCTCTATACCCGGTGGATAGAGTGTCTGTCACACACCACCGCCGCCCCCCCCCCCCCCCCCCCCAGCGCTGCTGGGGTACAAGAGTTCCCTCCTCACCCTCACCGCTTCCACAAGTACCTCCAAAGAGGCTGCCAAGAACCTGGGGGCTTGCCTGCAATTCATTTCCGAGAAGCTTCTTCTTCCAGCACCTTAAACGAAAGAAGCTACAAGGAATGGCAACCTAATTTTAAGAGGTGCATTCCCACCTTAACTAGGCTATTAATTATATTTAGGACTATGTTTAAGGCATTGGATAAAGTGCCACGTAATAGGCTTTCCAACAAAGTTGAAGTTCATGGAATAAAAGGGACAGTGGCTGCATGGATACGAAATTGGCTACGCGACAGGAAACGGAGAGTAGTGGTGAACAGTTGTTTTGTGGACTGCAGGAAGGTACACAATGGTGTTCCCCAGGGGTCGGTACTACGATCACTGCTTTTCGTGATGTATATATAAATGACTTGGACTTGGATGTACAGGGCACAATTTCAAAATTTGCAGAGGATAAAACTTGGAAGTATAGTGAACAGTGAATAGGAAAGTGATCAACTTCAAGAGACATAGACTGGTGGAATGGGCAGACACATGACAGATGAAATTTGATGCCGAAAAGTGCAAAATGATGCATTTTGGTAGGAAGAATGAGGGGGGCAATAAAAACTCAAGGGGGTGCAGGAACAAAGAGACCTGGGGTCTATGTGCACAAATCGTTGAAGTTGGCAGGGCAGGTTGAGAAAGCGGTTAAAAAAGCATACGGGATCCTGGGCTTCATAACTCGAGGCATAAAGTACAAAAGCAAGGAAGTCGTGATGAACGTTTATAAAACACTGGTTCGGCCTCAACTGGAGTAATGTCCAATTCTGGGCACTGCACTTTCGGAAGGATAGGAAGGCTGTACAAACGGTGCAGAAAAGATTTACGAGAGTGGTTCCAGGGATGAGGGACTTCAATTATGTGGATAGACTGGAGAAGCTGGGGTTGTTCTCCTTCGAGCAGTGGGATTAGTTGAAGTGCTCTTGCAGAGAGCTGGCATGGGCTCGCCTCATTCTGTGCTGTAACCATTCTTTGATTCTATGTTCAAAGGGTGACGAGTGGCTATTCAGGTTTGAGCCAAGACGGTATGTTGGGGATTTATTCCCCTACAGGACGACATTGCAACCAAGAAAAGGTCCTGTCCTTGCCTAACTTGGACTTTTGGCATAGATTGCTGGACATTTATCAAAAGCTTTCCCTCTCTTCACCCTCCCACCCCCCAACCACCTCAAATGAGAGCAATGAAGCAAATAGCAGCACTGATACACACCAGGATTCAATCTTCTGGTCTGTACGGGTCAGCTACTTGAAGCCTTATCGAGCTGAGCCAACCATGCTTTAAAATTTGAAATAATGAATGAAGGCGTATTGCTTCTAAAGAAAGAAACTTACAGTTGCACAAGGAAATCCTGGTACATGCAGTGGCTGCACAGGAAGATCATATGCCAACGTGGCTCTTGAATGTTGGATTCTTAGTCAGTGACCAAAGGATTTTCCCAGTTTAGAGACGAAAATTACCTTAAATGATCCTTTCAAGGGTAATCTAATTTTTCCCCATATTGTGATACTATCAAAGTGTGTAATGAACGACAGCGTTTAGCTATTTTCTCCCCCTCTTCCGCACAAATAAATATTGTAATGTAAAATACTTACATTTTTAAAATGGCAGTTTTATCACTGGGATTTAGACCGGGAGCAGAGTCTCTCTCCCTGCTACATTACACCTTTGTGCAGCAGCTTCACTACAAAAAAAAGGTGTGGTGTGTGTGTGTGGTGGTGGGGGTGTGACTTCATTCCAGCCTGTGAGCTGCTCGGGAGCTGTCTGCCTTGGGAATCTTCTGCGGTTGAGAAATTGGCATCCCTCGTAGGACTGGGGGAGCGAACAGGAGTGGATGTGTTTGGGCCGTTTGAATTCCCACCCGCCTCCTGTGTGCAGCGAATCTGCTCACTTTAATAGACATCATCTGTGCAACCTACTCAAGGTCTCAATGTCCGAGTAAGACTGACATTCTTAGCCAAAATTCCCACAACTTAAAAAAACATTTTTTTTTTTTTTAAAAAGAGTATTTTCCTCGACAAACATTCCTCCTGGATTTCCTTCCCTGCTATACCAAATATATTTGATCAAGTCATATTGTTGTAATAATATTCGTACATTCAGCTTTTTAATGACTGACTAAATGAAGTTGTTTTAGGTGCATATCCTATCCCTCCAAATATGGAAAAGGGCACCTCACTGTTCTCTGAAAACTGTTCTGAAGGAACCAATGTCCGAGGGGGAGTGTTTGCTAGTGCTGTTGGGGAGGAGTTAAACTAATATGGCAGGGGGATGGGAACCAATGCAGGGAGACAGAGGGAAACAAAATGGAGACAGAAGCAAAAGACAGAAAGGAGATGAGTAAAAGTGGAGGGCAGAGAAACCCAAGGCAAAAAACAAAAAGGGCCAATGTACAGCAAAATTCTAAAGGGTCAAAGTGTAATAAAAAGGCAAGCCTGAAAGCTCGGTGCCTCAATGCGAGGAGTGTTCGGAACCCAGGAGATGGCTCTGAGCTAGTTAGTGGGTGAGAGCGCAGATGAACAGGACCCCAAGAAAGAATGCAAAAGGCAGGAGGCAACAGAGCAGAGTAAGTGTAAACCACAAGATGAGAGGAAGGGACAATATGTATGAATATAAAGGGGCTGCAGGAGGGGTCAAAACTAAAAATCATGGTTTTAAAAACTAGTATTAAAACACTCCACCTAAACGCACGCAGCATTCGAAATAATAAAGTAAATGAGTTGACGGCACAAATCATTACAAATGGGTATGATTTGGTGGCCATTACAGAAACGTGGTTGCAGGGTGGCCAAGACTGGAAATTAAACATACAGGGGTATCTGACAATTTGGAAGGATAAACAAGAAGGGAAAGGAGGTGGGGTAGCTCTGTTAATAAAGGATGATATCAGGGCAGTTGTGAGAGATGATATTGGCTCGAATTAACAAAATGTTGAATCATTGTGGGTGGAGATTAGAGATAGTAAGGGGAAAAAAGTCACTGGTGGGCGTAGTTTATAGGCCCCCAAATAATAACTTCACGGTGGGGCGGACAATAAATTCAGGGGTACAATAGAGGCACGTGAAAAAGGAATGGCAGTAATCATGGGAGATTTTAACCTACATATCGATTGGTCAAATCAAATCGCACGGGGTAGCCTTGAGGAGGAATTCATAGAATGCATACGGGATTGTTTCTTAGAACAGTATGTTACAGAACCTACAAGGGAGCAAGCTATCTTAGATCTGGTCCTGTATAATGAGACACGAATAATAAACGATCTCCTAGTAAAAGATCCTCTCGGAATGAGTGATCACAGTATGGTTGAATTTGTAATACAGATTGAGGCTGAGGAAACATAAAAACATAGAAAATAGGTGCAGGAGGAGGCCATTCGGCCCTTCTAGCCTGCACCGCCATTCAATGAGTTAATGGCTGAACATGCAACTTCAGTACCCCATTCCTGCTTTCTCACCATACCCCTTGATTCCCCTAGTAGTAAGGACTTCATCTAACTCCTTTTTGAATATATTTAGTGAATTGGCCTCAACAACTTTCTGTGGTAGAGAATTCCACAGGTTCACCACTCTCTGGGTGAAGAAATTCCTCCTCATCTCGGTCCTAAATGGCTTCCCCCTTATCCTTAGACTGTGTCCCCTGGTTCTGGACTTCCCCAACATTGGGAACATTCTTCCTGCATCTAACCTGTCTAACCCCGTCAGAATTTTAAACGTTTCTATGAGGTCCCCTCTCATTCTTCTGAACTCCAGTGAATACAAGCCCAGTTGATCCAGTCTTTCTTGATAGGTCAGTCCCGCCATCCCGGGAATCTGTCTGGTGAACCTTCGCTGCACTCCCTCAATAGCAAGAATGTCCTTCCTCAGGTTAGGAGACCAAAACTGTACACAATACTCCAGGTGTGGCCTCACCACGGCCCTGTACAATTGTAGCAACACCTCCCTGCCCCTGTACTCAAATCCCCTCGCTATGAAGGCCAACATGCCATTTGCTTTCTTAACCGCCTGCTGTACCTGCATGCCAACCTTCAATGACTGATGTACCATGACACCCAGGTCTCGCTGCACCTCCCCTTTTCCTAATCTGTCACCATTCAGATAATAGTCTGTCTCTCTGTTTTTACCACCAAAGTGGATAACCTCACATTTATCCACATTATACTTCATCTGCCATGCATTTGCCCACTCACCTAACCTATCCAAGTCGCTCTGCAGCCTCATAGCATCCTCCTCGCAGCTCACACTGCCACCCAACTTAGTGTCATCCGCAAATTTGGAGATACTACGTCTCAATCATTAATGTACAGTGTAAACAGCTGGGGCCCCAGCACAGAACCTTGCGGTACCCCACTAGTCACTGCCTGCCATTCTGAAAAGTCCCCATTTACTCCTACTCTTTGCTTCCTGTCTGACAACCAGTTCTCAATCCATGTCAGCACACTACCCCCAATCCCATGTGCTTTAACTTTGCACATTAATCTCTTGTGTGGGACCTTGTCGAAAGCCTTCTGAAAGTCCAAATATACCACATCAACTGGTTCTCCCTTGTCCACTCTACTGGAAACATCCTCAAAAAATTCCAGAAGATTTGTCAAGCATGATTTCCCTTTCACAAATCCATGCTGACTTGGACCTATCATATTACCTCTTTCCAAATGTACTGCTATGACATCCTTAATAATTGATTCCATCATTTTACACACTACCGATGTCAGGCTGACCGGTCTATAATTCCCTGTTTTCTCTCTCCCTCCTTTTTTAAAAAGTGGGGTTACATTGGCTACCCTCCATTCCATAGAAACTGATCCAGAGTCAATGGAATGTTGGAAAATGACTGTCAACGCATCCACTATTTCCAAGGCCACCTCCTTAAGTACTCTGGGATGCAGTCCATCAGACCCTGGGGATTTATCGGCCTTCAATCCCATCAATTTCCCCAACACAATTTCCCGACTAATAAGGATTTCCCTCAGTTCCTCCTCCTTACTAGACCCTCCGAACCCTTTTATATCCGGAAGGTTGTTTGTGTCCTCCTCAGTGAATACCGAACCAAAGTACTTGTTCAATTGGTCCGCCATTTCTTTGTTCCCCGTTATGACTTCCCCTGATTCTGACTGCAGGGGACCTACGTTTGTCTTTACTAACCTTTTTCTCTTTACATATCTATAGAAACTTTTACAATCCTTCTTAATGTTCCCTGCAAGCTTCTTCTCGTACTCCATTTTCCCTGCCCTAATCAAACCCTTTGTCCTCCTCTGCTGAGTTCTAAATTTCTCCCAGTCCCCGGGTTCGCTGCTATTTCTGGCCAATTTGTATGCCACTTCCTTGACTTTAATGCTATCCCTGATTTCGCTTGATAGCCACGGTTGAGCCACCTTCCCTTTTTTATTTTTATGCCAGACAGGAATGTACAATTGTTGTAGTTCATCCATGCGGTCTCTAAATGTCTGCCATTACCCATCCACAGTCAACCCCTTCAGTATCATTCGCCAATCTATCCTAGCCAATTCACTCCTCATACCTTCAAAGTTACCCTTCTTTAAGTTCTGGACCATGGTCTCTGAATTAACTGTTTCATTCTCCATCCTAATGCAGAATTCCACCATATTCTGGTCACTCTTCCCCAAGGGGCCTCTCACAACGAGATTGCTAATTAATCCTCTCTCATTACACAACACCCAGTCTAAGATGGCCTCCCCCCTAGTTGGTTCCTCGACATATTGGTCTAGAAAACCATCCCTTATGCACTCCAGGAAATCCTCCTCCACCGTATTGCTTCCAGTTTGGTTAACCCAATCTATGTGCATATTAAAGTCACCCATTATAACTGCTGCACCTTTATTGCACGCACCCCTAATTTCATGTTTGATGCCCTCCCCAACATCACTACTACTGTTTGGAGGTCTGTACACAACTCCCACTAACGTTTTTTGCCCTTTGGTATTCTGCAGCTCTACCCATATAGATTCCACATCATCCAAGCTAATGTCCTTCCGAACTATTGCCTTAATTTGCTCCTTAACCAGCAATGCTACCCCACCTCCTTTTCCTTTTATTCTATCTTTCCTGAATGTTGAATACCCCTGGATGTTGAGTTCCCAGCCCTGATCATCCTGGAGCCACGTCTCCATAATCCCAATCACATCTTATTTGTTAACATCTATTTGCACAGTTAATTCATCCATCTTATTGCGGATACTCCTTGCATTAAGACACAAAGCCTTCAGGCTTGTTTTTTTAACACCCTTTGTCCTTTTAGAATTTTGCTGTACAGTGGCCCTTTTTGTTCTTTGCCTTGGGTTTCTCTGCCCTCCACTTTTCCTCATCTCCTTTCTGTCTTTTGCTTTTGCCTCCTTTTTGTTTCCCTCTGTCTCCCTGCATTGGTTCCCATCCCCCTGCCATATTAGTTTAAATCCTCCCCAACAGCATTAGCAAACACTCCCCCTAGGACATTGGTTCCGGTCCTGCCCAGGTGCAGACCGTCCGGTTTGTACTGGTCCCACCTCCCCCAGAACCGGCTCCAATGCCCCAGGAATTTGAATCCCTCCCTGCTGCACCACTGCTCAAGCCACGTATTCATCTGCGCAATCCTGCGATTCCTACTCTGACTATCACGTGGCACTGGTAGCAATCCCGAGATTACTACTTTTGAGGTCCTACTTTTTAATTTAGCTCCTAGCTCCTTAAATTCGTTTCGTAGGACCTCATCCCTTTTTTTTACCTATGTCGTTGGTACCAACGTGCACCACGACAACTGGCTGTTCTCCCTCCCTTTTTAGAATGTCCTGCACCCGCTCCGAGACATCCTTGACCCTTGCACCAGGGAGGCAACATACCATCCTGGAGTCTCGGTTGCGGCCGCAGAAACGCCTATCTATTCCCCTCGCCATTGAATCCCCAATCACTATTGCTCTCCCACTCTTTTTCCTGCCCTCCTGTGCAGTAGTGTCTCAAACGAGCGTACTATGCTTAAACAAAGGGGACTACAGTGGGATGAGGGCAGAGTTGGCTAAAGTAGACCGGAAACACAGACGAAACGGTGGCACAATTGAGGAACAGTGGAGGACTTTTAAGGAGCTCTTTTATAGTGCTCAACAAAAATATATTCCACTGAAAAAGAAGGGCGGTAAGAGAAGGGATAACCAGCCGTGGATAATCAAGGAAATAAAGGAGAGTATCAAATTAAAAACCGATGCACATAAAGTGGCCAACGTTAGTGGGAAACTAGAAGATTGGGAAAATTTTGAACGACGGCAAAGAATGACCAAGAAAGCAATAAAGAAAGGAAAGATAGATTCCGAAAGTAAACTTGCGCAAAACATAAAAACAGATAGTAAAAGCTTTTACCGATATATAAAACGGAAGAGAGTGACTAAAGTAACTGTTGGTCCCTTAGAAGATGAGAAGGGGGATTTAATAATGGGAAATGTGGAAATGGCTGAGACCGTAAACAATTATTTTGCTTCGGTCTTCACAGTGGAAGACACAAAAACCATGCCAAAAATTGCTAGTCACGGGAATGTGGGAAGGGAGGACCTTGAGACAATCACTATCACTAGGGGGGTAGTGCTGGACAGGCTAATGGGACTCGAGGTAGATAAGTCCCCTGGTCCTGATAAAATAATCCCAGGGTATTAAAAGAGATGGTGGAAGTTATAGCAGATGCATTCATTATAATCTACCAAGATTTTCTGGACTCTGGGGACTTACTAGCCGATTGGAAAGCAGCTAATGTAACGCCTCTGTTTAAAAAAGGGGGCAGACAAAAGGCAGGTAACTATAGGCTGGTTCGTTTAACATCTGTAGTGGGGAAAATGCTTGAAGCGATCATTAAGGAAGAAATAGCGGGACATCTAGATAGGAATAGTACAATCAAGCAGACACAACATGGATTCATGAAGGGGAAATCATGTGTAACTAATTTACTGGAATTCTTTGAGGATAAAACGAGCATGGTGGATAGAGGTGTACCGATGGATGTGGTGTATTTAGATTTCCAAAAGGTATTCGATAAGGTGCCACACAAAAGGTTACTGCAGAAGATAAAGGTACGCGGAGTCAGAGGAAATGTATTAGCATGGATAGAGAATTGGCTGGCTAACAGAAAGCAGAGAGTCGGGATAAATGGGTCCTTTTCAGGTTGGAAATCGGTGGTTAGTGGTGTGCCACAGGGATCGGTGCTGGGACCACAACTGTTTACAATATACATAGATGACCTGGAAGAGGGGACAGAGTGTAGTGTAACAAAATTTGCAGATGGCACAAAGATTAGTGGGAAAGCGGGTTGTGTAAAGGACACAGAGAGGCTGCAAAGAGATTTAGATAGGTTAAGCAAATGGGCTAAGGTTTGGCAGATGGAATACAATGTTGGAAAATGTGAGGTCATCCATCTTGTGCGGGGGGGGTGGGGGAAACAGTAAAAGGGAATATTATTTGAATGGGGAGAAATTACAACATGCTGCGGTGCAGAGGGACCTGGGGGTCCTTGTGCATGAATCCCAAAAAGTTAGTTTGCGGGTGCAGCAGGTAATCGGGAAGGCGAATGGAATGTTGGCCTTCATTGCGAAAGGGATGGAGTACAAAAGCAGGGAGGTCCTGCTGCAACTGTACAGGGTATTGGTGAGGCCGCACCTGGAGTACTGCATGCTGTTTTGGTCACCTTACTTAAGGAAGGATATACTAGCTTTGAAGGGGGTACAGAGACGATTCACTAGGCTGATTCCAGAGATGAGGGGGTTACCTTATGATGATAGATTGAGCAGACTGGGTCTTTACTCGTTGGAGTTCAGAAGAATGAGGGGTGATCTTATAGAAACATTTAAAATAATGAAAGGGATAGACAAGATAGAGGCAGAGAGGTTGTTTCCACTGATCGGGGAGACTAGAACTAGGGGGCACAGCCTCAAAATACGGGGGAGCCAATTTAAAACCGAGTTGAGAAGGAATTTCTTCTCCAAGAGGGTTGTGAATCTGTGGAATTCTCTGCCCAAGGAAACAGTTGAGGCTAGTTCATTGAATGTATTCAAATCACAGAGATTTTTAACCAATAGGGAATTAAGGGTTATGGGGAGCGGGCGGGTAAGTGGAGCTGAGTCCATGGCCAGATCAGCCATGATCTTTTTGAATGGTGGAGCGGCCTCGAGGGGCTAGATGGCCTACTCCTGTTCCTAATTCTTATGTTCTTTTTGTTCTAAAAGAACATTGATGTTTCTGCCATTTCCTCTTCCATAATCTCAGTTCCCTTCTTTAAGGAGTCCCATTTATTTTTCCATGCTTTGCCTGCTGTGAACAAATAGGTTGGGGGAATAGGGTGCGTGAGATTTTAAACTATAACCTTTCCATTAACTCTTCGATTTATCTTTGGGCAGTTTTTAAACATTTTTAGTCTTTTCATTGACATTCAATGCCTTGATGTCTTGCAACCTTTTAACACTTGGGTGTTTTTTTCATTTTTATTATTGATATCAAAAACCGAGAATATTGGAAGGGGCTGGAGTAAAGCACAATAAAACCAGGGTAAATGCAAAGGAAAATGAGTTTAAAAAGAAATATGTTTTATTTTGAACATCATTAAAATGCAGTATAATAATACAAATGTAATACAATTTTCCATGATAAAATACTGTCAAATGATTTTAGTAAGATAGCGGCTATCACTGTTCACTGCAAAGTGTTGATGGCTAAAGTGTAGGATTGGTCTGTAACAATTATTTGTATAGCAGAGCTGTACCAATAATACCACACTGTGGCCCCAAGTTTCCACACGCGGCGAAAAAGGCGCCCCTCAGAGCTGGGTGCCTGTTTTTCGCGTCGAAAACGGCGCCTGAAAAAAAACGCGGTATTCTCGAGCTCCTTGCAGCTCGATGTCTGCTTGGCGCGGCGCACAGGGGGCGGAGCCTACCACTCGCGCCGATTTTGTAAGTAGGAGGGGGCGGGTACAATTTAAATGAGTTTTTTTGGTGCCGGCAACCCTGCGCGTGCGCGTTGGAGCGTTCGCGCACGCGCAGTGTGAAGGAAACATTGGCACTCGGCCATTTTAAAAAGTGCTGCAGAAAAAGTGAAAATTTGTTTATTGAACCCTTGCAAAGGCTTGCATTTTAATTTTCTTGATATTTCTGTGTGTGAGGGAGTGCTTTTAGCAGCACTGCTGAATAAATCACCTGCTGCATTAATGTTGGCTCTTTAACCAGTGTTACTGCAGCAACTGTGCATTTTAATTTAGCCTTTACAACTCGTTACCGTTTCAATCTCCACCACTCATTCTGTAATTAAAGATAGACTGTGATAAACGGGACACACGCACTTGTTTGAGACTATTCAAATTCTTTGTAGCTGTTCCAATTTTTTACATTTTTTAATAAAACCACATTGCCCTTCCATGATCAACACTGAGGCTGCTTGCTGCCTCTTGCCGCTGCCGTCGGGACCGACGCCACACCGCTGCCTGAAAGGCCTGCCTGAAGCACTTTCACACAGGTAGGAACATGGTTTATTTAATCTTTTCTTTGCTTATAAATTTTTATTCACGTTTGATTTATTTGTATAATATTTGTATAAGTATAACTAAGGATTGATTGTAGAATTTAATGACTTCCCTTCCCCCCCCCCCACCTCGTTCCCGACGCCTAATTTGTAACCTGCGCCTGATTTTTTAATGTGTAGACGAGGTTTTTTCAAGCGTACAAAAATCTTCACTTGCTCCATTCTAAGTTAGTTTGGAGTACGCTTTCACTGTGGAAACTTTCAAATCAGGCGTCAGTGGCCGGACACGCCCCCTTTTGGAAAAAAAAATTCTGTTCAAAAGTGAAACTGTTCTACCTGACAAGAACTGCAGAAAACTTAAATGTGGAGAATTCCGATTTCTAAGATACTCTGTTCTCCACCAGTTGCTCCTAAAAATCAGGAGCAAATCATGTGGAAACTTGGGGCCTGTATAGGCACTTGGACGGTTTCTGTCTATTATGGGTTGAACAGAGAGCCAAGAGTAAGGAAGGGTCTTAATGATTGAATGAAGGAGGACAGTGATTTAGAATATGAACTTGTTCGGTATTTGCTATCATGCTCTTGTAGAATTTCTAAAAGGGAAGCTTTTTAAATGTTTATGTAATTTTAATATAATGCAGCTTTTCAACTTACATTTGGCATAAAGCAAAAATATAGTTGTGCTCATTGTCACTAGCATTTCAGTAATTTGCAATGATGGTGTCAAATTGTCATACTGCGTCTAGTTAAGCCATACACTTCGACTTCGGGCTGGATTTTCAGCTAAATTGCGTCCCGTTTAGCGACTGGGCAAAAGCAATTTTTTTTTTTTTGGCGAGAAACGAGTCGCACAAGATTTTGCGCCCGGGCGGAACTTTCAGCAATGGTTTTGCGGCGGTGCTAAAATTAGCGCCCGCCCGCTGTTTTCATCGTTTGGATGATTTAAATTATGCATCGCTGCACTAGCGCCCCGAGCAGAACTTTGGTCCATATCACTCGATATAGCGTCCGCCTGGGAACCCGCCAGCAAAAAGCAGTCTTACCCCGGGAGCACCAAGCCGTCTTGTAAACAAAGGAGAAAGTCAGAGTTCTGAGTGATTAAAAGCATTGGGAGAAGAACGATGCGTTACTGCATACTTTTTATTGTGAAGTTTGTGCGTTTATAGTTTGTTTTCAAGGACGTTTTAAAAGATGGGGACTATACTATGTCAGCCATTATTCCTGGCTGCTTTATTTATACAGCGTAAAGCTGCAAGAAGGCTTATTGATGATTAATTTGAATGTAAACGAAGAGGTCACAGACATATGGGGAGGAGGCCTTACCCCCAACGACTTTACAGGGAGCAGCACTCATACCTGCAGCTCTCTGAAGCACAGTGCATTAGGAGGTTGCGTTTCCAAAAATAAATGCTGACCGAGATATGCCAGCTCATAAAGGCGGAACTGCAGCCTACCAGCGTTACCAGGATTGCACTGCCTGTCGCAGTGAAGGTGACTGCGGAACTTGCCGCCTTTGCCTCCGGCTCCTTTCAGGCATCAGCAGGGGATATATGCTCCATCTCGCGGCACGCTACACATTGCTGCATTCGCCAGGTGACTACTGCACTGTACGCACGCAGGATGGACTTCATAAACTTCCCAGTGACCAAGGAGGCACAGAATGAGAGGGCTATAGGTTTTGGATGATTTGCTGTCTTTCCAAAGATTCAGAGCGTTCTTAACTGTACGCACATCGCCTTGTGAGCACCTGTACTCAATCCAGAGGTTTACCGAAACCAAAAGGGATTCCACTCCATGAATGTACAGATCGTCTGCGACCATAGTAAGTGCATCATGGCAGTCAATGCCCAATATCTTGAACATTCATGATGCTTTCATCTTGCATGAGAGCACTGTCTCAGGCCTGTTCCAGCATCCACCACAAGGCCAGAGCTGGATGCTCGGGGACAAAGGTTACGGCTTGCCACCTGGCTCATGACCCCTCTCCGGAACCCTCAGACAGAAGCCGAGCATCGCTATAATGAGAGCCATGCAGCCACACGCAACATCGTCGAACAGACAATTGGAGTGCTCAAGCAGCGCTTCCACACTGGACCACTTTGGAGGCTGCCTACAATACTCCCCTCAGCAGGTCTCTGAGTTCATTGTGGTGTGCTGCATGTTACACAACTTAGCCATCATGAGGGGACAGGATTTGCCAATGGGGAGGGGAGTGCAGGACCACTTCAGGAGAGAGGGGATGATTGAGGGAGGACGAGGAAAAGGAACCTGGTGAGGAACCCATGCCACTCCCACCACAATCACAGGGGAGGCATCGTGGAAGTTTTGCTGCTGCAAAAGCCTTACATCAGCAGCTCATAATTGAATGCTTTGCTTGAAGAATGTATGGCACGTTTGACCATTGCCTGTCCGCTCTATCCCACCATGTTGACTTTTCCCCTCTTATTCTGAAAATGAGACACTACACAGGAATGGTTAAGGTGAACAAAAGAATTTATGTAAATTGTAAACTTTTAGAACCTTTTTAATCATCATTTGCAAACATTGAAACTTTAATAAAATAACGTAAGTTGTGATTTAAAAAGTAACAATGACATTATAACAAACACCCCTGGCTTTCCTCCTCCCTCGCCTGCACCTCGTACCCAAAGTGGCGCCACATAGCATGCAGCAACATTGTCAGAGTACTGCTGTGTTGGGGGGAGAGACATTGGAGACGCCTCCTGGGGAGACACTGGACGAGCTTGTGACATGGAAGACCAGGCTTCTGACTGGTGAGCCTCTTCATTGGTGTCGCCAGTCACAGGTACTGTGGGGGGGCGGGGGGGTGTCTGGATGTCACACTGGGGAACTCTGAAAGACTGATCACCACACTTTCTGGGACTCCAGTGTCACTGCTCGAGGCCACCAGCCTCATGTGGGCACTGATGGCCTCGCAGGTTTCGCAGCTCGCAACGACAATCTGTGACCCTATCTCTGTTATGGTCGCAGTGAAATTCTCTGGTCGCAAGAATCCTACCCACGACATCAAGGAGCTGACTGGTGAGGTGGATGCTCTCCCTGGACAGTCCCCGCCATGTCCATTTCCACGTCTGCCTGTCAGCAGACCGACTTTGCCAACTCACCCTCCGGAGAGATGGCATATGGGATTCGACCCCAGAACTGCATTGCTGCACGCTACTAGTCCCAGGAGCCTCGGAGATCTCAAAGCCCGGGACTGTAACACCATCCTCTGATGAGGTGTTTGCCAGTGGTAAAAGAGGTGTAGACTGCATCTGTTCCCCTGGAGTCAGCTGCTGTGTCAACTCTTTCCTCTTCCTCCTCCTCCACATGATGGCCTGACGTGAAAGATTGATCCCAGGGATTCGGTGCCTGTGACTGGTCATCTGGAAGTCGAAAGCAACGGACGAGTGGTTAGCAGCAGGGGAGGGGGCAGGGTGACATGAGGAAGGTCATATGATACAGGCTCATTAGAAGGACTGCCGCTACTCCACTGTATCTAGTCCAGAGACACTGCATCATATTGCCCCAACCCTAGTCCACAGACACTGCATCTCATTGCCCCAAACCAGCCCAGGCAGTGTGCAGGACTTACCCTCAGGACGCAAACAGGGGTCAGCGCCACCATTGGCAGTTGCCTGACCTGAGCTGCCGATGAGACCTGCCACTCGCTTCTCTAGGTCCGTAAGTGTCAGGGTCTGAGGTGGACTGCCGCCTGTCTGCACCTGTTTGCGGCAGCTGTGGGACTTCTTTGCCTGCAAAGATTAAAATGGGAATGGTTACCGAAGTGTTTATCTGCTCTTGTGCCACACGCAGATAGCCACCAAAGCACTTATACCATACTGTCTGAATGTAATACAGTCCCCTGATTGTTGGCCTTGCAAGTTGCACGTGGTTCATCAGGAGGACATCGAAGTGCGGAAACATCTTATCAGATCTCAGAAAGCAATCTTAATAATGTGTAAAAATCATTCATGGCAAATAGGGTGCCACACTAAGCCTACCTATGTGTCATGTATTTTAGGAGTGCTCAGAGACAGCAACAGCATGAGAACAAAGAGTTTGTCAGATTTATAAATTAAGTAATAAAGGAGTGCATCAATAAAAATTGCACTCTTAACAGCCCTCAAGAGATTGTAAAATTTCTTCCGGCACTATGTGCCAATTGTTATCGCAGTATCTGAGGCAGAGATCTCCTCAGAAACCTCCCTCCAGATTCTGTTAAAAATCAATGGCGGGGGTCTAGATCCACCCCTCCTGGGTCGTTCCTGCCATCTCCTTTCCACATCCCCCACAAGAGCTTCGTTAGCCTCCTGTGAAAATCGTCTCGCCGCTGCCTGCTGTCGTCCTCCTCCATCATCAAAATTGAATAATAAAATGGCTGATTAAGCCACGGGTATACTGCGCCCTGCGTTAGCGTTTTGCGATCGGACAGAAGACCAGAAGCGCGGGTGGGGGGGGGGCGGGAAATTTGCGCATGTGCAGAACGGACATTTTTTTTAATGGTAGAAACTTGTCGGCACCGGCGCACAAATTCTGACGTGCAATGCCGGAGTTGGCGCTGATGTCCGTCGTGAAGTTTCATTTGGTGAAAACTAACCCAGCGCTAAAATTTAGATTTTGCCGCGATTTGCGCCCGGAAACGGGTGAAATTGCAAAAAGCCAAAAATCCAGCCCTTTGTCTTTCCAAACTAGAATTATGCCGGGAGAGAATGTTTTGAGGTCTCTCTCGGGTAAAGCTCTAGACTTTCTTCACTGTTAATGGGAGAACACTTTGAACTGATAAATGTCACACTTGGCATAACACCCAACATTAAATTAAGAGATTTCTCTTTTAGTTAAATAGCCTTTTGACAGTACAGCAACATTTGGTGCTAAGCATGGTTCTGCATACAGTGATATTTAAAATGTAAATATTAGGAACTTCTTTGAAGTATATGTTAGCACTAGTAAATATCTAAATGCTGATGGTGTGCCAGAGGTGCTATATCTTTGTGTGGTATGGATACAATGGCAAATTAGCCTTCCAATGGCAAGGGAGGCTGTTGGGTGCCTCTATTTTATGGGACTTAGTTATTTGCTTTAGTTTGTTGTCCATGACGCAGGATATAATGCCACGGAGGTCTGAGGTTATGTGTGCCTTCTGTTAATACTATGTTGCCAAACTCATGCACCACCATTCATGAGAATGGATAGATCTTTAATGCAGGATGTGTGCACAATAAATATGAATGTATACAGTGACTCTGCCACTACAATCAAATCTTTCTATCTTTTACTTGTTCAGGATATGGGCTTTTCCAGTTAGATTTTGTCAATAAAAGTGGTCAGCATGGAGTTTGAAAGGCTTAAATAAGATGGTAGTATTATTTGAAGAGTTAACGGGAAGAGTAGACGAGGGTAATGCAGTTGACGTCATATACTTGAATTTTCAAAAGGACTTTGATGAGGTACCACACTGTAGGCTCATGATAAAGTTTACGGTATTAGGAGTCTGGGGAATGGATATCAAATTAGCTAAACAATAGAAAGCCAAGAGTAGGGGGTAAAGGGTAGTTATTCAGATTGGAGGAAGGTTGAAAGTGCTGATCCGCAAGGATCAGTACTGGGACTACTGTTGTTAATAGTTTATATTAATGATTTGGACTGGGGAATAATTGAGATGAAGTAGATGGAATAGGATGATACTTGTGGAGCATAAACACCAATACAGACTAACTGGGCCAAATGGCCTGTTTCTATGCTGTAAATTTTATGTAATAGTGCTATGTTGTGGTATAGACTGACTATTAATCACCTTTTATTGTATCAAAACTTCCTTGCCAAATAGAATACTGCCTTCTGAATCAGAGGCAAGAGTGCCAGTTGTGGCTCAGTTGGTAGCACTCTTGTCTGAGTCAGAAGGTTGTGTTTTCAAGTCCCACTCCAGAGACCTGAGCACAAAAATCTAGGCTGACACTCCAGGTGCCATCTTTCGGATGAGATGTTAAATCAGGGCCCTGTCTGCCATCTAAGGTGGACATAAGATCCTCTGACACTATTTCGAAGAAGAGTAAAAGAAAGACTTGGATTTATATACAGGTGCAGCATCCCGAATCCGGAACCTTCAGGACCGAGGCCGTTCCGGATTCTGCATTTTTCTAGACTTTGGAACGTCTTTCTGACATCACGAATCCGGAAACACCCGAGCCCAGGTTCAGGTATTTTTGGATTTCGGAACGTCAGAAGGAGGGGTACCTGCCGAGGAGCTGTTCGGGCCATCCAGAGCCCGCCGAGGAGGTTGTCGGGCGGGTCCCCACTGGGGAGGTCGTCTGGCAGAGGCCAGCCCCGCTGAGGAGGTTGTCTGGTGGGCCCCGCCGAGGTGGTGTTCGGGCAAGGGCCCCGCCGAGGAGGTTGTCGGGCGGGCCGGCGAGGAGGCCTCGAGGTAAGGGCAGCGGTGGTGGGGCGAGGCGAGCGGCAGCGAGGCCCGAGGTCGGGCAGCGGCAGGGTCATCTGGTCCAGATTCCAGAATATTTTACGGATTCCGGACGACCCTGCCATTGATCGGTCCAGATTCTGGAACATTCCGGAACTTCAGATTCTGGACGCTGCACCTGTACCAGCTTGCATGACCACCGGACGTCTCAAAGCGCTTTACAGCCAATGAAATACTTTTGAAGTGTAGTCACTGTTGTAATGTAGGAGGGGATTTGAGCAGGGGAGTTATCCCCTGTGTCAGAGCCAATATCAATCCTTCAATTAATCTATTTTTAAAAAAAGAACAGATTATCTAGTCATTATTACATTGCTGTTTGTGAGAGCTTGCTGTGAGCAAATTGACTGCTACATTTCCTACATTACAACAGTGACTACACTGCAAAAAGTACTTCATTGGCAGTAATGAAGTCTGGTGGTCGTGAAAAGCACTATATCATTGCTGGTCTTTTTTTCTTTCTACCCACTGAGCCACAGTGTGGTATATTTCATTTGAATAGTTTTAATTGAAAATACAATTGTGAATTTAACAAGTGTTCAACTTTCCTAAGACGCAAAAGTCTACATTAAAGAGAAGTTCACAGAGAATCTTAACAAAAAGGTGACTGAATATTTGAGCTTTTATACATTTCCCTGTTGTGAATGCCTGTGTTATTTTCTGCCAGTAATTTAGTGCTGGTTAAGTTCCCATTTATAGGGCCCAAGTTTCCACACGGAAAAAAACGGGCGCCCCTCCGAGCTGGGCGCCCTTTTTTCGCGCCTAAAACGGCGCCTAAAAAAAAACGCGCGATTCTCGAGCGCCCTGCAGCTCCTTGTCTGCCTGGCGCGGCGTGCAGGGGGGCGGAGCCTACACTCGCGCCGATTTTGTAAGTGGGAGGGGGCGGGTACTATTTAAATTAGTTTTTTTCCTGCCCGCTGCGCGTGCGCGTTGGAGCGTTCGCGCACGCGCAGTGTGAAAAAAACATTGGCACTCGGCCATTTTTGTAGTTCTTTGTAACTGTTCAATTTTTGAACATTTTTTAATAAAAGCACATTGCCATCAGCACTGAGGCTTCTTGCAACCTTCTCACTGTCTCCCCACCCCCCCCGGGAACGAATGGCTGTTTCCTCTCCTCCCTCTCTCCCGCTCAGCGGCAACGAACGGCTGCAGAATTCTCCCTGGCTGAAGCACTTTCACACAGGTAGGAAGATGGTTTATTTAATCTTTTCTTGGCTTATAAATGTTTATTCAGGTTGGATTTATTTGTATAATATTTGTAGAAGTATAAATAAGGATTTATTGTAGAATTTAATAAGTTCCCTTCCCCCCCCCCCCCCCCCCCACCTCATTCTGGACGCCTAATTTGTAACCTGTGCCTGATTTTTTTAATGTGTAGAACAGGTTTTTTCAGTTCTACAAAAATCTTCACTTGCTCCATTCTAAGTTAGTTTGGAGTATGTTTTCACTGTGGAAACTTTCAAATCAGGCGTCAGTGGCCGGACACGCCCCCTTTTGTAGAACTGTTCTACCTGACTAGAACTGCAGAAAAAAAAATGTGGAGAATTGCGATTTCTAAGATAGTCCGTTCTCCACCAGTTGCTCCTAAAAATCAGGCGCAAATCATGCGGAAACTTGGGCCCATAGTATTGTATTGAGCAAGATGCTCAGACCAAATACATGTTGCAAAACCTCAAACTGCCTGGTGCCTCCAGTGTGAAAATACCGAATGTGTGATTATAATCGTGCACGGCACTGGATTTGACTGTCTGATATTAAATGTGTGTTTTAGAGGGCTGGTAATTTGTTAAATTGCATCTATGGTTAGAATATGTTCTGGTTTATTCTGACATAGTAACTTGCCCAGCTTTGTGCCCTCTTATGCAAGACTTGCGGAAACCCAAACATGTGCACAGAATACAATGCTTGTGGTTAATTGTTTCCAGATAGTCATTTTCCTGTAACGCATCTTTTGTTGACTCAAAAGTGTTTGGTGTGTACAACTGAATTGCAAAGCACAAACCAAGGCTTAATTTTAACAATCTTTATTTTAGCAAATATTCTAAACTTTCTTGTAAAAGAATTCATTAAATTGTCTCTTGTGCATATGCATATATATGTGTGTGTGTGTATGTGTGTGTGTGTGTGTGTATATGGTATGTCATTCTTTTCATCAGAACTTAGTTCTTTCCCTTTGATGCTGAATACTAACGTGCATCTGACTACATTTCAACCCGCCAACGATACAACAACCTGTATTTATATAATGCCTTTAATGTAGTGAAATATACCAAGGTGCTTCACAGGAGTATTATGAGTCAAAAAATTTGACACTGAGCCACATAAGGAGAGATTAGCGCAGGTGACCAAAAGCTTGGTCAAAAGTAGGTTTTAAGGAGCGTCTTAAAGGAGGAAAGAGAGGTGGAGAGGTTCAGGCTGGGAATTCTAGAGATTAAGGCCGAGGCAACAGAAGGTATGGCCACCAATTTTTGAGCGATTATAATCAGGGATGCTCAAGAGGGCAGAATTAGAGGAGCGCAGATATTTGAAGGGGGGGGGGGGGGCTGAAGGTATTACAGAGATAGGGAGGGGCGAGGCTATGGAGGGATTTGAAAACAAAGATGAAAATTTTGAAATCGGGGCATTGCTTAACCGGGAGCCAATGTAGGTCAGCGAGCAAAGCGGTGAGGTGTGAGTGGGACTTGGTGCAAGCAGCCGAGTTTTGGATCACCTCAAGTTTACGTAGGGTAGAATGTGGGAGGCCAGCCAGGATTGCGTTGGAATAGTCAAGTCTAGAGGTAACAAAGTCATGAATGAAAGTTTCAGCAGTGGATGAGCTGAGGCAAGGGCGGAGAAGGTTAATCTTCTATACTATCGGGACAGTAGGTGCTATAAACAATTTTTAAAAGATCTGCTTTAATGCAAGAATAGGAAATAGAAACCTAGCTGTTTGCTGAGCCCATCCACTGGATTGTAGCCTTTTATACCACACGTGGGGTTCACAGTTGTGGTTTATGCTCTGCTTGTACGTCCTGTGTACCACTGCTGTTTCTGCTTTGCAGCACTTTTGCTTGCACCTGGAGAGTTACTTGCAGATAAAGGGCTACCATGATTCTAAAAAGTATAGTATAATCTGGGTATTCTAAGTTGGTATCCAGGTTGTGCTGGACCCAATAACTCTGATGCATTGTGGGTTTAATAAATCAACTTTTGGGCGGCACCCAGCTGATTGTAGGAAGACTGAGATCCAGGTATGTTCGGGACAGGGTGGGATGGACAGCTGGAAGCTGAAGCAGTTTGAAAGTATTTCTCTTCTGCACCCCCCTGCCCCCGCCCCCGTCTAATTCTAATATACTATTGTAAAATTAAACAACTTCTTGAGAGGAAAAAATGCCAACTTCTTAGTGACTGAGGCACCTGATTGGCATCTGGGCCTTCCAATCCTTCAAACTGAATAAGATCCTACCAATTGATGCAAACAGCTCCTCAATCTGTGATTTTAAATTTTTGCCTCAAGCTTCTGTCCTGCTGAGGCAGCTATCACTAATTTGGCTTTTTAGCCCATGAAGTACTACAATGCTGCGGTTTTGCTGGGGAAAACAAACACTATTCCAGAATCATTGTGCATTTCAAGGATAGTCCCTTAGCTGTACTCATCTGTCTCAACTCCTCTAGTCAAGCTGCCACAATTTTTCACTAAAGTCACACATAATCCACTGTGACAGTGACACTTTATGCCTCCTGGACCTTTCCGCAACCTTGACCACGGCACTCTCCTCTACTGCTTCTCCTGTCACCCAACTTTTTATGACTTCTCTTGCATGGTTCCATTGCTACTTATCTAAATGTAGCCATCACATCTCGAATAATAGCTTCTCAATGTTCTTGCACTGTCACCTCTGTCCTCCAAAGAGCTATTCTTGCCTTCCTTTTCTTCCCGTACATGCTGCAACCATTGGTGACATCATCTGCAGTCACCATATAAAGGCTGGTGACATTCAATCCTACCTCTCCACCACCTCTCCTGACTGCCAATGTGCTGCCGTATTGTTTCTCTGATAGTGAATCTTGGATGAGTCACAACTTGTTCATTCAGCATTGATCCTGAACGTAGTTTCAGACCCTCTCCTCTCCGCCATCAAGACTGTTTACATACACCTCCATGACGTTGCCTGCTTCTGCCCCTATCTGTATGCCCCCACTGCTGAAATCCTCAAGACTTGACTATGCCACTGCTGCCCTCCCTTCCTACACCCTCTAAATTCCAATTTATGTATTTTTTAAACTACCTCACCCATCTTGTTCCACCCCTCATTCTGCACACCTATCTATCCTGTCCTCATTGACTTGCATTGGCTCCCTGTCCCTCCCACATGTTAAATTTAAAATCCTTGTCATTAAATCTCTCTCCTCCTTTGCCTCGTCCCATCTGTAACCTGATGCACATTTTTTAAAAATCATACAGATGCACTCTGCCATGAGGATTACAATTCATTCATCACAGGAAGTCCCTCGGAATTGAGTCCTTAGGTGACTGAACAGTCCAACAGTCCCCATCACAGGTGGTACAGATACTCGTTGAGGGAAGGGGTGGGTGGGACAGGTTTGCCACACGCTCTTTCCACTGCCTGCGCTTGGTTTCTGCATGCTCTCGTCAATGAGACTCGAGGAGCTCAGCGCCTTCCCGGGTGCACTTCCTCCACTTAGGGTGGTCTTTGGCCAGGGACTCCCAGGTGTCTGGGGATGTTGCACTTTATCAGGGAGGCTTTGAGGGTATCCTTGTAACGTTTCCTCTGCCCACCTTTGGCTTGTTTGCCGTGAAGGAGTTCATTACTATAGTAACGCCTTACTTATTCAAAATAGTTTAGATAAGCATTGTACCAGTTAAGGTCACACGCCTGCTCTAGCTCCCGGAAGCTAGAGAGCTGCGCACATTGCAGCTATGTGGGGACATCTGACTAACAGGAAAGCCACCAACAGAAATATTCAGCCTAAACGTGTGAAGTGTTGCAGTGAAAGTAAATTTGAATTTAGTGCAAGATTCACTGTCAAATTAGCTTGTAGCTTATTTTGACAGTAATATTGTAGAACAGTGGTTCAATAAATAAAAACAACACTCTTGGAATATGGTATGGCAGTCAGCATATATTTATGTACAAACCTTTGTCATTGAAAGGATTACTATTAGCTGCCCTTAATTGGTGATGACACAGTTCGTTTTTTGCATATAAGGCCCTGAAATCCCGGTTTCTCCTTCCCGCGGGCATTCAACTCCATTCTAGAGAAAAGATGCGCACTTATCTTTTGCTGCTGTGCCCACCAGTGAACCTGGTCCTGAGGCCTCCTTCCTGCACATCGGAGCGCGTGCACGTCTGGACAGACGTAGAGCTGGACTGAAGTCACATGGCTCTGGGCAGCCAATCCAGGTAAAGTATTTTCCCAATCATAATGGGAACACCGTAAGTAGGAATTCTCGTAATTATGATTGAGAACCCCCCCTCCCCCCAAACACCAAAACACCAATAACAAAATAGAAAAAAAACATCATATATTTAACATTAATTAAACTAAAATTAATAAATGTCGTGGGGGGGGGGGGGGTATATTTTTCTGATTTAAAAAGAAAAGGTTTTTTAATTATGGTTTAAAATAAATTTACCTTTAGTGGGCAGGGTTTTTAAAATTTAAATGGTGTTTTTAAAATTTTTATTTTTGTATGTTTTAAAACTCTTGCACTTGTAAAAGTAGGCTATGCACCTGCATTTACCAGGCGCAAGTATTTTAAGAACATTCGCTGGACAAGAGATGGGCAAGTACTGCAGCATTGCCCATGCGAATGTCCTGGCTGCCGAGATGTGTGCGATCTGTCAAGCTGGAGCTTGATGGATCGGAAAAGCTGTTTTTTGGCATATGCGTATTGCGCCCCGAAAACCGGCTTTTGCGATGCCTTGCCAGGCCCGTACGGACCCAGGGAGGCCGTGATTTCAAGACCATAAATGTTTGTGTTTAAAATCTGACCATACCTTTTGTTGTATTGCCTAGTTGGAGTTTTTCAGTTAGCCTGTTGAGATGAACAGGAGTCATGGTCAAGAGACGGAGTGATACTGTGAATTAGTGCTCATGTTTGAAATCCATCTGAAATAGGTATTGTAATTGGAGGGAGTATATTTTCAATGATTTGAGATTTTCAGATAAGCACTATTTTTTGGAGTGTGTGTGTGATGTTTATTATCCTGTGTACCAGAGCTTTACCTAGGATTGTTGAATTGTTCACCTGCTCTCAAATTCAGACTCCTCCACTGGATGCTATTTTTCTTTTCAGACAATCATGTCGCATAGCGAAAATAAAATCTGATTTCAAAATGTGTTAATGTGAATCACTAATAAACTTGTTGGTGTTGTACGATCGCAACAGTTTGATTAAACTACTAAGGCTTTTATGGAATGAACCGAGCTTATGGAAATCCAAACCAATTAAACCCAAATTGGATAATTACTGCCTTTTGTGCAAAATTTGACATGGAATGAGACCAAATTCTCAAGCTTGGGTAAAAGTAATAATGGTATTTAATTAAGTTAACGCTTTAAAGTATATTTACTTGAGCTTTTAATTAGTCCAGGCTCTTCCATTCTTTTTTAAAAAAAAAGAAAGACTTGCATTTATATAGCACCTTTTATGACCACCGAGCATCCCAAAGCACTTTACAGCCAATTAAGTACATTGTGAGGTAGAATCTGGTGCATTCTCCATTTGTGCTTCTCGATGACACATTGAGCGAAGTAACATTTTTACTTTGCTTGGATTCTGCTTTTTTTTACATTATGAACTGTTGGAATTTGACATTTTTAATATATTCAGTATTTTTGATTCCTGTTTCACATTAATATGGTGATGAATATTAATATAGTGATGAACATTAATGCTTGTATTGACGGAACAGAGAGACCAAACTTTAAAGCAGCTGGCAGTGCACTTTTTTTCAGCAGGAAGTTCTCCTGTTACAATGTAAATTGTGCTGGAATATTCATTGTAAGCATTATGTACCGTTGCTGTGCAAACATTTATCACTCAATTGTTAGCTGTCAGTGTTGAACATCAAACATTGCCAAACAATGGAATGCAGGGCCGTTACTTGTTGAAAGAGCTTGGTGTCATAATTACATCAAAATCAGTTCCTGACTGGCTATTCTGATCAATGTTTTTGAAGAAAGAGAGAGATATCCCGGGGTGTACTTCTCAATCCACACCCCCTTTGGCCGCAATTTCAGAGCGGCAGTGTTGGAAGGGTGGGAGCAGGACACTTGTCTGAAGTTGATGTGCATTCCTAGGATAAAAGGAAGTCTTGAAAAGCTTCTGTCCTAGCAAACCTGATCACTTGTTTAAACTTATCAATCACATCTACTAAAATAACTCGAATGACAAACTGAGGAATGTCAGCTCTGCACTGAAAAAAATTCAGTCAACAGCACAATGTAATCAAATAGCCAGTCAAGCAGTACTTCTATCTATATTTCACCCGAGTTTTCAAATCATGCTCTATTAAATGTGCCAAAACACTGGTGTAATGGGGAATAGATAATGGTGGCAATTATTTAGTACTGCTTGTAGTGGTTGCCAGATACTGCAAACGAAAATACCTTCTGTTTAATGCATTAATTAAACACTGCGAGTAGATAGGAGTCTGTAAAGTGCACCTAGAGTTCATTTTGCAAAAAAACCCAATATTGCATGTGCATTCTGCTTGATTGGACACAGGAACTACAAAATGAATGTGTTATATGATCCAACCCTTTGCTCACCCGCTCTCGAGATAGAGACATGTTGCAATTTTTTTCTGCCTGAAACCAGTTCACAGACATCTAACCTCTCATTTTCCACAATTTTATCAACAATTACTAATGCTGCAATTTAGCTAAATAATATATACTTAATTCTAAAATTTGGGTTTGTGTTCCATTTTGCATCATTGTTAGCATCTTGAAGACCAAATGACTACAAAGCTTGTGAAGAGGGAATTTCCACCAGCTTTGGTCAGTGCCTGCTTGTTATCAAATTCTTGGATGTTCTTGTAAATCAATAATTGAAGTAGCTTTGTTTCTGGACTTTTTATATTTTATATTTTCACCAAGCCTGAAAGTGGTCTCATTACACTCATTTAGACAAATTATGGCATGCTGTAAGCCATCTATATCTGCCAGTCAGCATCTGTGGAGAGAAAGCAGAGTTTTGACCGAAACGTTAACTCAGTGGGCCCAAGTTTCGGCCTCAGTTGCTCCTGATTTTTTTGAGCAACTGGTGTAGAACGGAGTATCTTAGAAATTCAAATTCTCGGCATTTAGTTTGCTCCAGTTCTAGTCAGTTTGAACAGTTTCACTTTGGAACAGAATTATTTTTCAAAAGGGGGCGTGTCCAGCCACTTACGCCTGTTTTCAAAGTTTCGTCAGTGAAAACTTACTCCAAACTAACTTAGAATGGAGTAAGTGAAGATTTTGTGTACTTTAGAAAATCAGGCGTAGGTTACAAATCAGGCGTAGGGAATGGGGGGGGGGGGAGGTGTTTAAAGGGAAGTTTACAAACATTAAACACTTCAGTTTTACAAATAAAGAGCCATCATCAATAATAAATGATAAAAACATCAATAAATCAACCCAAAAAAATGAATAAGAAATAATTTATTTTAAAAATCAATAAATAAAACATTTTCTACTTACCGACTGCAGCACCGGGAGCCCTCCAACAGCGTGCTGGGATGCCCCCCCCCCCCCCCCCCCACAGTGTGTCTCTGTCAGTGTCTCTATCTGTCTGTCTGTCTGTGTGTGTCTCTCACTCTCTGTCCGTCAGTGTCTGTGTTTCTGACAGCGAGGGGAGGGGGAGGAGGGAAGAGAGAGAGGAGGGAGGCGAAGAGGAGGAAGGGGGGAGGAGGAGAAGGGGTGAGAGGGGGAGGCGGAAGGGGGAGGAGTGGAAGGGGAAGGGAAAGGGGGGGGAGAGGAGTGGAAGGGAAGGGGGGGCAGGAGTGGAAGGGAAGGGGGGGTAGGAGTGGAAGGGAAGGGAAGGGGGGGGAGGAGTGGAAGGGAAGGGAAGGGGGGGAGGAGTGGAAGGGAAGGGGGGGAGGAGTGGAAGGGAGGGGGAGGAGTGGAAGGGAAGGGAAGGGGGGGAGGAGTGGAGTGGAAGGGAAGGGGGGAGGAGTGGAAGAGAAGGGGGGAGGAGTGGAAGGGAAGGGGGGGGAGGAGTGGAAGGGAAGGGAAGGAGTGGAAGGGAAGGGAAGGGGGGGAGAGGAGTGGAATGGAAGGGAAGGGGGGGAGGAGTGGAAGGGAAGGGAAGGGGGGGAGGAGTGGAAGGGAAGGGAAGGGGGGGAGGAGTGGAAGGGAAGGGAAGGGGGGAGGAGTGGAAGGGAAGGGAAGGGGGGGAGGAGTGGAAAGGGGGGGGAGGAGTGGAAAGGAAGGGAAGGGGGGGAGGAGTGGAAAGGAAGGGAAGGGGGGAGGAGTGGAAGGGAAGGGAAGGGGGGGAGGAGTGGAAGGGAAGGGAAGGGGGGGGAGGAGGGGAAGGGGGGGAGGAGTGGAAGGGAAGGTGGAAGGGAGGAGTTGAAGGGAAGGTGGAGGGGAAGGAGAAGTGGGAGGGAGGCTGAACAGGCCGGGCCCGTCCCCAGCACCAGATTTACAGGTAGGTGGCGTTGGGTCGGGTTGGGAGTGCGGATCGGGTCGGGGCCAGGGGAAGGGAGGTCAGGTTGGGTTGGGTCGGGTCCGGGTAGGGGGGGGTCGGGAGCGCAGGTCGGGGTGGTGGGAGGGAGGTCGGTTCGGTTCGGTCGGGGGTGGGGGGGCGTGGGTCGGGTCCGGTCCGGGGGGGGGGGGGGGGGGAGAAGCGGGAGTCGAGTCGGGTCGGGAGGAAGCAGGAGCTGGGCGTGGGAGGAGCCTTATGCACGCAGCCCCAGTGAGGCCATTCGGCCAGGGCTAGGGGCTGCGTGCTTCGGCCCCTCCCACACAGTTTTGGGCGCCTGGAGCTACTGCACATGCGCGCCCACTGTAGCGTGCATGTGCAGAGGTCCCGGCACTGTTTTCAGCGCAGGGATCTAGCTCCGCCCCCCCACAGCTCGTGCTGCGCTGCGCCGAGGGCCAGAGGACCTGCAGGGAGCCGGAGAATCTGGAAGTTTAATTTTAGGCGCACTTTGTGGCGCGAAAAATGGGCATCGGCGCGGCCCGAAACTTGGGCCCTGTTTCTCTCCACAGATGCTGCCTGAGCCGCTGAGGTTTCCAGCATTTTCTATTTTTATACAAGATTCCAGCATCCGCAATATTTCGCTTTTATATCTGTATGAGTGTTTGCAGACATTTAACTGCACTTAAAAGTGATTCCACTTCAGCAAATGTGATTCATTTGTCATCTGCAGTACCTACAGAAAGCAGAAAGACTTGCATTATATAACACCTTTCAAAACCTCATAATGTCCCAAAGTATTTCATAGCTGCTGAAGTACTTTTGAAGTGTTGTTACTGTTGCAATATAGGAAACACTGGAGTATTCCATTGTTAGAGCTGAATCGATTTTTTTGCAAAACATTAATTATGCACCCTGCATCTTATTTCACCAAATTAGGTACTGCCCAGAGTTTGAAGGTGTAGTTTCAGCACCTGAAGTTCTTGCATACGAGACCTTGCTGTACCCAAATTGGCTGTTGTGTTTGCCTATAAAACAATGAGACATATTTCATTGACTCTGAAGTACTTTGGGACATCCTGAGGTTGTGAAAGCTGTTAGATAAATGCAAATGTTCATTCTTCTCTGCCCCCACCTTTCACCTAGCAGGGCTGGAGAGGGAGGTACCTCACAACCTTTTCATTTCTCTCTTTCCACATCCTCTGCCATCCCAGGAGAAAGAGACAATTGGAGGACAAGTCGATAATGGGCTGTTTCTGCACAACTCTCTGCAGGAGCAAAATGAATACAGGCTTCCTTTCTGCTTTCACACTTGATTGTTTCCACTTTTTAGCCTCCTCTGAAAGGGGAGGCATATGCTGAGAAATGGTTTCATGGGGAGTAGTGGCTTTCCAGTACCTTGCTCAGTTTGTGATTGTGTGACTTTTTTGACTGTGGTTACTAATAGGCGATTGAAATAACATCAGGCCTGACTGTGGTTGGTGAATGTCATCGGGTGTAAGAAGCCCACTTGACACTTCCCCCTTGGCTGCCATAGAAACACTGAGCTCACTTTGCAACACCCCGCAGTGTCAGCAAGGGGTTTGCCTGATTATGCGCTTAAATGTTTTTTATCGCACTTCTTAATCAGAAGGATTGCAACTAAGCAACTAAAATAGTGGACCAGGCTCCACATATAGACCGAGAAGATATTTGCCCCGATTTTTCCAGGGCCTAATATGCGGTCGTAAGTGCCCCGCAAGTTCCAGGTTTCCGCATGCGATGTTTGAGCTTAACTGACCATACGGATCCACAGAAATAGCCATTTGCTGGCGCAGGGTTGGACAATTTGCCCAGCGAATGTCCACGAAACACTTGGGCCTGGTAAAAAGCAGATGTAAGGCCTTTTACCAGTGTAAGGGTTTAAATAAATATTAGAATATTTTTTTAAATGATTTAACCATACAAAAACCTTTAAAATTAATTTAGGTTATTTTGGACCCTTGAAAAATGTTTACATTTATTTTTCAAAAAATTATATATTTGTTTAAATGATTAATTAAATTGTATTTTCATTAATTTTGAACGTGATGATTTATTTTTATTTAAGCGGGGTGAAAATGTATTTTTTTTAGGGGATTCCTATTATGCTTATAGGGATTCCGTACGTAAATGGAATCTTCATGAGCGTAATGGAAATTCCCCTTTGTGATTGGGTTGGACCACATGATCCCAGGAATACTTGCGAACCACATGTGCCCCTGGGATGCGTGGGCTTTTACGCTGGCTCAGTGCTGCGAGTCTTCAAAGATACGGAAGCACCAGGTACTTGTGGTTCGGAGGCATTCGCAATTCTGACTACAATTTCTAGCCCATTAAATCTGGAGCACACTTCTGCCTGTACGATCACCAGTAGCACATTGTGCTATTTTTGCTATGAAAATGAAGAACGTGACACCTGCCCCCCAGTCCCTTCAAAATATAGCCTGCTCCTCAATTTGCTGTTTTGGTGGAGAGCCCAATTGGTTGCATGCTCCAGTAGATTTGTAAGGTACGTTCCTGTCCACAGCATCGAGGAGAATTGGATCCCCGAGCAGCAACATGTTGGGTGAATCAAGAGACAGCGTGACTCTTAAACTGGGAATGGTATAGGAAGAAGTCTGCCTTTTGTGAAAGGAAGACATGGGAACAATCACGTTAAATGCAAAGTTATTTACAAGTAAGTTTGAGAATGACTTGAGGACTATAGTGTACCAACAGCCTGAAATTTCTCACAAGAAAAGAGAGAAAATTCCTGCAGTTTTGCAGCAATCTTCTGCGATTTTCCAGTGGCACTGGCTGAGTGAGGAAAGTGGGAAAAGCAAGCAGCTGAGGATGGGAATGAACATTAAGAACATAAGAACATGGAACAGGAGTAGGCCATCTAGCCCCTCGAGCCTGCTCCGCCATTCAACAAGATCATGGCTGATCTGGCCGTGGACTCAGCTCCACTTACCCGCCCGCTCCCCATAACCCGTAATTCCCTTATTGGTTAAAAATCTATCTATCTGTGATTTGAATACATTCAATGAGCTAGCCTCAACTGCTTCCTTGGGCAGAGAATTCCACAGATTCACAACCCTCTGGGAGAAGAAATTCCTTCTCAACTCAGTTTTAAATTGGCTCCCCCGTATTTTGAGGCTGTGCTCCCTAGTTCTAGTCTCCCCGACCAGTGGAAACAACCTCTCTGCCTCTATCTTGTCTATCCCTTTCATTATTTTAAATGTTTCTATAAGATCACCCCTCATCCTTCTGAACTCCAACGAGTAAAGACCCAGTCTACTCTATCTATCATCATAAGCTAACCCCCTCATCTCTGGAATCAGCCTAGTGAATCGTCTCTGTACTCCAAAGCTAGTATATCCTTCCTTAAGTAAGGTGACCAAAACTGCACGCAGTACTCACCAATACCCTGAACATTCTTTCCCTTGCAAAGAACATTTGCCTTTCATGTAAATTGAGTTGAATGAGTTGGTAACTAATGGAAATGCACTACAAGTTGTTGCTTTCAGTTTCCTGGGGTTGGTCAAAAGTTAGTGTTGCTTGGATTTGGCACTTGTGAGTTCCCATGCTAATTATGAATGAGCAAGATTATTTGGGCCCATTTTAGTTCATCATCCAGAAGGACACTACAGCGTTTCCATATCTTCCCCTACACTCCCTGATGGCATCCTCTAGTTCCTCAAAGGATGGCATGGTTTTTACCTTGTCCATGCTGCCTGGAAGTCCATTCCATGGTGTCGATCACTTTGTGTGAAGAAGAGCTTCTGACAGCCATCCTTATTTTGCATCTGGTTTGAGCCTGTGCATTCTTGTTCGAATCACACCTTCGTTTGAAGTAATTTTGAAGATCTATGTTTTTCATATTATTTAATATCCTGCATCTCTGTAATTTCAAGCTTCACCAGTCTTTCCTCATGGCTCCGTCTTCTAAAGCTAGGGATCAGCCATATGGATGTCTTTTTTTTAATTGCCTCCAGGGATTGAAAGTGCCCCTTGTGTTTTTGTGACCAGAACTGTGTCTAGCACGCAATGTAATCTGATCAGAGCACGATAGTGAGTGTGACTTCCTCTGGCGTGCATTCTATTGTTTTGGCTAGATAGTTCATCATTCTGCTGCTCTGCAGTTATAGTTCATCATTCTGCTGCCCCCGCCCGAGAAAATCTCCAATTAGCTGCTTTTTATCTTTCAGCAAGTTTCTCATTCATTCCAAAGTCTTGCCCTGAATTCCTGCTGCTTTGAGCTTAACTCGTATCCCTTCTTGCTGAACTTTGTAAAGCATTGGTGCCATGTCATAATTTTTCCTTAGTTCATTTAAATGTAATTTTCTCGAGAAACATAGAAACTAGGTGCAGGAGTAGGCCATTCGGCCCTTCGAACCTGCACCACCATTCAATAAGATCATGGCTGATCATTCCCTCTGTACCCCTTTCCTGCTTTCTCTCCATACCCCTTGATCCCCTTAGCCATAAGGGCCATATCTAACTCTCTCTTGAATATGCCCAATGAACTGGCATCAACAACTCTCTGCAGCAGGGAATTCCACAGGTTAACAACTCTGAGTGAAGAAGTTTCTCCTCATCTCAGTCCTAAATGGCCTACCTGTTATCCTAAGACTATGTCCCCTGGTTCTGGACCTCCCCAACATTGGGAACATTCTTCCCGCATCTAACCTGTCCAGTCCCGTCAGAATCTTATACATTTCTATGAGATCCCCTCTCATCCTTCTAAACTCCAATGAATAAAGGCCCAGTCAATCCAGTCTCTCTTCATATGATAGTCCAGCCATCTCGGGAATTAGTCTGGTGAACCTTCTAAAGGTCAAGGCGATTATTGAGACAGGACTCTCCCCTTCTCAATCTATGTTGTTACACTGCACACGAATGCATGATTGAGCCACAAAATATCTCAAAATAGATAGACTGGGTGAGAAATGATCTCGAACTATGAAAGCAAACAAGAGAGCTGTTGCATCATGAAAGTAAGCTCCAGCTGAAAAGATTTAGTATGGTAGATTATGATGAGGATCTAGTTTAAACATTGGAAGAGTTTTGTAAATTAGTTTTGTAAATTTAATGTTCAAACAGCTAAAAAGGAGAAAAGTAAGTTAATTACTTTTGATTGCAGACTTTTGAGTTGCAATAACAACAGATTTAAACATTGTTGCGAATATTTTAACCCACTTGTGACATTTTAACCCACTTGTATTTGGGAACTGGACTACAGGCTCACTAACATTTGTGCTCAGTGGAACCCAGTCAATTTAATTTAGTACCACGCCTTACTGTATTTTGAAGGGACATAGGGCCCAAATGTCCCCAGGAGTTGCTCCGTTTCTTTTTTCTGGAGTATCTTTTTAGTTGCAATTCTGGCTGTTTAATTTGCGCCAGTGTAAGTGAGTTAGTTACGTTTTTCTTTTAGTTTCGTTTTTTTTAACGCCTGTTTTGGCCATTTAAGCGAGTTTGGCCAACAAATAGTTGCTCTAAACTAACAGGCCAGCGTACGTTGCCACTTTTGTCTGCACAGAAAAACCTTACCTAGAGTTAAGGAATCGGCGCATGTAACTACATTTAAAGCACCACCAAGCACCAAACAAAGCACAAAAAGTAATAAGCATTCAATAAAGAACTGAAGTAAATCCAACACTCAAACTAAACTTAGCAGCGGCTGGCCGTGCGGGAGTCCTTTTGGCCTGGGATAGAGGAGGGAGAAAGCGGCATCTGAACGGGAGGGAGGGAGAAGGCTCATCGTGACATGTTGGGGGTAGTGAACGCGGCGTCTTAACAGGGGGGGCGAGGAGGGAAGAGATCCACAGCGGCGCCCCCACCGCCGGATCAAAACTCTTCTCTTTCCCCCCCCCCCCTCACCAACCTGCCACTTTTAGTCCTCAGCGCGGGAAGGCAGCAGCTGACCTGTGTGGCAGGCCAATCGGCCCGGGATAAGGACCACGAGCATCGGCCCCTCCCACACAGCCTGCAGCACACACTCTTAGATTCTGGGGGCTAGGAGCTACTGCACATGTGCGCACACTCTAGCGCACATGTGCAGACGTCCCGGCACTGTTTTCAGCGCCGGAACCTGGCTCTGACCCGAATCCAGTTGCCATGCTACGCCACCATGGAGTAGAGGATGGGGAGCGGCCAAACTCAGCCTGAAGATTTTTTGGTGCTCTTGGAGTTCTACAAAAGCGGCGCACCTCTGGCAAGTGCACCAGAAATCTGTACTGGCCAAATTTGGGCCCGTAGTTTATGCCCTAAAATATGTACCAGCAAAATACAATGAAGTGTTACTGCCTCTGAGAAATGTGTAAAAACGCAAACATTTCATTTTGCTTTATTCTTGAGTTCGCAAAGTTCCAAAAAAAATCTTGGGATCAGCAGCTCTAAGCTTGGGAGACATTTTAACTTTTGGGAGCGTCGGTTGAAGATTGAGATTTCAGGGCAGGATTGAAATTCACCGACTAAGAAAAATAAAGTGGAAAGGAATAGAAAAAGCGAGAAAGGGAGTCACAATTAACCAGCTAGTAGTATCACACCAAGGTTTCGAACAATATTTAAAAATCAGACTGATTTAATTGAGGTAAAATATCCACACATACCATTTCAATTAACTTGTGATTTCACTTGCTTAACTAATATTTTCCCTGACAAGTTTTAATTAAACATTGAATATTATTTGAAAAGATTGCATTCCTCTAAAATACATACATTTTGAATAATAAGCCTTGTATTCAGGTAAATGAAAGGGATGCCACAAAGATGCAAGGGAAAGGTGGTGTGGAGGTGGGTAATTGAGTTGGGGGAGGGAACGCAATAAAAGATTAAACATCGCAACAGCTGAATTTATTTAAAGGAGATTTCAGAACTACTGGAAATCAATTCCTTCAGAAATGCTCTAACTGCACTGTAAATCAGGGCTTCACCTATGTGAATAACATTCCATGAGCATTGAGCAGTGAAATTACTAATCGTGACATGGAACAAATGGAGAATAATGGCTGCCTGGGAATGATTACAAGGCAATAATCTGATAATGGGCATCAGCAAACTGGTCAAGCATCTATACTAGATCGTAACGATTCTCTGAATCCAGAAATTGGGTTACAGCTTTGAAATTGCTCCCGAGTAGAGTTTCTGTTATATTATTTTTTAGATAGATAATAAACTGTGCTTTGCAGTCTTGTATGGTAGCTTTACTTGTTGTATTTTTTTTTTAATTCGTAGCCAATCGTTCCAATTCTTTGTCAAATCACAAACACCAGAGGTCACCTTGCACACGCCAAGGATCACTCTGCGCCAATGCTCTTAGCCAAAAGGCCTAGAGCCACTGCACCGTTCCTGGAAGTACTGCAATACCAGGTTCGTGCCATGGAGGTGGATGGGTCAGGTCCCCCACACACCTCCGTGGAGGTGGATGGGTCACTGGGATCTCTTTGTTCCATGACCTTGATTTGCGATGGCAGTTGCAAGTAATGAGCGTGATGTTTTGGCATCAGTCAAGTTGTGAGATTCAGTTGATTGTTGGGATGTTCTAAATCCAATGTATACAATATAGTAATTTTGAGGAACCAGCAACCATATTGTATTGTATGATTTACAATGAAAAAATTGAAGTGTGTTTGGTTACTGTAATTATTAGTTGTACCATGAGGTTTGTAATGGTTTG